>NC_059160.1:45774738-45886534 GCF_019923935.1 Bubalus bubalis | reverse complement strand
GCTTAAGGAAACAGTCTCAAATGTGAGTGAAGTTTAATACAAGGAGAATGTTCTTTTTATTGTATGGTAGAACCAACCTAAAGTCCAGTAGTCAGGGAAGGACAGCAGAGAGGACCGGGCACCGTTCGGGGTCCTCAGCCACGCAGGGGAGGGACACAGGAAGTGCGGTGGGGCTGGCGGGACTCCAGGCCCTTGTGAGATAAAGGCTCTTGCAGAAGCAAGGAAGACGTGGGCTGTCAGAGTTGCACCACCAAGAACTTTGTCAAGGCTGACTCGAGCCTGGGGGGCAAGACATCGTTTTAGAATGAGAAGAGTCACTTACCAATAAACATATATCCACAAGTAATTATTTTCATATATTAAATGGAGTAGAGCATAGTCATCACAAACCTGGGATCTGGATCAGAAAGTCCAGGCTCTGGCACCAGTGTGAAAAACTGGGCTGACCTAAAGTTAGATTAGTTTCAGGAGCCTGCACGTCATAGACACTGGGTCAACATCACCTATTACCAGTTAGTAACAGAGTTGCTCTCCAACCTCATGTAATTTCCAGAGTATTCCTTCCTATCTATTTGTCCATCTCTGGCTTTATTACTTCTATAACTTCACAGATGGCTGTCTCCTCTGTCATTATCTTCTCCTTGTACCCCAACAGGACTATGACTTGGAGGAAGTTGGAGGAAGGTGAGTAACTTTCCTTAACTAGTGACCTGCAGAGCCCAGGAGACAGAGAACCACGCTGGGTTAAGTCCCCGGTGGCACTGGTGGCCGTCCCAGGAGAACCCACCCGAGGCCTTAACCCTCGCTGCTCCCTCAGCCACAGCTCACTTGTGATCGAGCCCATGTTCTGTTTTCTCTCCCCAAGGAGAGGTCACACCTCCTTCCAGCCTGACAGGAACAAGGAGCTGAAGGGAGACATCTGAGACCCTGCTGCTGCCACCATGAGCTCAGAAAACCTCAGAGACCGCTCAGGTAGGCAGCTGCCTCTTTTCTGGCCAGTTCCTACATGTGACCCAGAATTGAGGGTGGTTCCTCCAGGCAGAGTTAGCCTACAGAGGAATCAAGAACCAAGAAGAGGATGGATAAGCATCCTGGAGCCCCTCAGGGGGGCCACGTGGAGTTCCCCCAACAGGAGTGTGTCCACAGAGCCTCTTTCCCAGCCCTCTCCTTGGGGAGCCGCTTGCTAGGTGCTCACTTCCTCTCCCACTGCCCTCTAGCAAGTGACTCAGAAGTGAGGCCAGGACAGCCCATGGGGAGGGGGACAGCAGAGAGAGTCCGCAAAGCCATATGGGGCAGCAAGAGGAGGTCCCCCAGCATCCCTGGAACTCCTCCTGCCCTCTCCCTTGGCCTGAGCCTCCTCCTGCTCTCAGACCCTGGGGTATCACCACAAACACCATTCCTTCAGCTCTCACCCTGCCGCTTCCCCAGCCGCTCTGCAAGAGTCAGCGGACAGTGAACTGAACCCCAGTCTCCCTTTGCCACCTCCCACCTGGAGGGGAGGGGTGACGGGGTTGTTCACAGGGTCACACCTGGCTCCACCCCTCCTCGAGCTGGTTGATCCCCTCCCCTGCCCACTCTGAGCGTCTCTGATTAGGATCCTCTCACATAGTAGTTACTCAATGGTAGATGGTCCTGAACCCTTTTTAAATCAGGTAACACATAAGTTCCATGTGAACAACGCTGTGCTTCTACTTCTGCACATGCTGCAGTGTGCTGCTGTGGTCTGTGCTTAGTTGCTCAATCGTTGTTGACTCTTTTCGACCCCCATGGACTGCAGCCCACCAGGCCCCTCTGTCCATGGGATTCTCCTGGGAAGAATATTGGAGTGGGTTGCCATGCTCTCCTCCAGCTGCAGCGTAGTCACCACCAAAATTTAGTTGGAAAAATCCCTGTGTGGCGGAATGAAGAATCACAGGAGTTTAAACTAAGGAGGATTCAAAGTCATGTCCAAGAAGTGTCTGACACTTGACCTTGGGTTCCACCTCTGAGCTTTCTGCTCACTGGCCTCGGGTTGTCCCTTCTCCTGTCTGAGTCTCACTTTCTTCTTCTGTGAAATAAGAATAACGCCTCCGTGTGTTCATGTACCAGGAAACACATCTTACCTCGTGTCCAGCCCCTCCCATATATATATCCTAATTGCCTGTGTCTTACCTGCAGTTCCGTAACCTCTAGATCCCTGAAATCACACAGGGATCTTGGTCACTCATTTGAGCAGTGATCTTGCCCTGTACTGATCTGAGGTTAATTATTTTCACTACATTCTCTATCCCATTTAATGTGAATATTCTTTTGTTTCACTGCTAAAACATGGAAGCATTCATTTACTGGGTGCTCCAGTCTCTGCTAGAAGTAGTAACTCACAAAACACACGTGCCCTGTACTCTTTCTCTCTGTGTGAGTGCATGTGCTCATTTGTTCAGTCGTGTTCAATTCTTTGCAACCTCATGGACTGTAGCCCACCAGGCTCCTCTGTCCTTGAGATTTTCCAGGCAAGAATACTGGGAGTGGGTTGCCATCTCCTATTCCAGGTGATCTTCCCAACCCAGGGATCGAACCCATGACTCCTGTGTCGCCTGTATTGGCAGGCGAATTCTTTACCACTGTACCACCTCGGAAGCCCTCATTCTCTTTCTAAAAATTAAAATTGTAGATTCCTGAAGACATCTAAATCCCAGGATTAGATAATGACTCTGGAGGGTTGGAAGTCCAAGATCATCAAGGTAGAGGTGGTTTCTGGTGAGGCCTCTCTGCCTGCTTGCATCCTAGCTGCCCTCTAACTGTGTCTTCACATGGCCATTCCTCCGGAGGAGGGGGCAGGAAGAGAGAGAATCTGGTGTCTTCTTTTCTAATAAAGACAACAATCTTATTGGATTAGGGCTTCACATGACTTCATTTTACCTCAATTGCCTCTTCAAAGGCCCAATCTTCAAATACAGCCACTGGGGGTTAAAGCTTCAGCATGTGAATGGAGGGTGAGGGTGGGAAAAGCAGTTCCGTCCATAACCCCCGGCGGCTCTACCAACAGTGCCCAGGTGATCACTACTCAGGAAGATGAATTTTAACAATTTATACTAAAGAGCATTTTTAAAAATTTTGCTCTAGAATTTGTTGCAGTTATCATATTATGATAAAAAAGCAGATCATTCTGAAGGCATAAACTTTGTTTATTAATTTAAATAAAAATATATGGTCATTGATTAGTTCTAGTAATTTTCTGGTGGAGTCTTTAGGGTTTTCTATGTAGAGGATCATGTCATCTGCAAATAGTGAGAGCTTTACTTCTTCTTTTCCAATTTGGATTCCTTTTATTTCTTTTTCTGCTCTGCTGTGTGGCCAAAACTTCTAAAACTATGTTGAATAGTAATGGTGAAAGTGGGCACCCTTGTCTTGTTTCTGACTTTAGAGGAAATGCTTTCAATTTTTCACCATTGAGGATAATGTTTGCTGTGGGTTTGTCATATATAGCTCTTATTATGTTGAGGTATGTTCCTTCTATTCCTGCTTTCTGGAGAGTTTTTATCATAAAGGGATGTTGAATTTTGTCAAAGGCTTTCTCTGCATCTATTGAGATAATCATATGGTTTTTATTTTTCAATTTGTTAATGTGGTGTATTACATTGATTGATTTGCGGATATTGAAGAACGCTTGCATCCCTGGGATAAAGCCCACTTGGTCATGGTGTATGATCTTTTTAATGTGTTGTTGGATTCTGATTGCTAGAATTTTGTTAAGGATTTTTGCATCTATGTTCATCAGTGATACTGGCCTGTAGCTTTCTTTTTTTGTGGGATCTTTGTCAGGTTTTGGTATTAGGGTGATGGTGGCTCATAGAATGAGTTTGGAAGTTTACCATCCTCTGCAATTTTCTGGAAGAGTTTGAGCAGGATAGGTGTTAGCTCTTCTCTAAATTTTTGGTAGAATTCAGCTGTGAAGCCGTCTGGACCTGGGCTTTTGTTTGCTGGAAGATTTTTGATTACACTTTCAATTTCCGTGCTTGTGATGGGTCTGTTAAGATTTTCTATTTCTTTCTGGTCGAGTTTTGGAAAGTTGTACTTTTCTAAGAATTTGTCCATTTCTTCCATGTGGTCCATTTTATTGGCATATAATTGTTGATAGTACTTTTCACACCAGTCAGAATGGCTGCGATCCAAAAGTCTACAAGTAATAAATGCTGGAGAGGGTGTGGAGAAAAGGGAACCTCTTACACTGTTGGTGGGAATGCAAACTAGTACAGCCACTACGGAGAACAGTGTGGAGATTCCTTAAAAAACTGGAAATAGAACTGCCTTATGATCCAGCAATCCAACTGCTGGGCATACACACTGAGGAAACCAGAAGGGAAAGAGACATGTGTACCCCAATGTTCATCGCAGCACTATGAATAATAGCCAGGACATGGAAACAACCTAGATGTCCATCAGCAGATGAATGGATAAGAAAGCTATGGTACATATACACAATGGAGTATTACTCAGCCATTAAAAAGAATACATTTGAATCAGTTCTAATGAGGTGGATGAAACTGGAGCCTATTATACAGAGTGAAGTAAGCCAGAAAGAAAAACACCAATACAGTATACTAATGCATATATATGGAATTTAGAAAGATGGTAACAATAACCCTGTGTATGAGACAGCAAAAGAAACACTGATGTATAGAACAGTCTTATGGACTCTGTGGGGAGGGAGGGAGGGTGGGAAGATTTGGGAGAATGGCATTGAAACATGTAAAATATCATGTATGAAACGAGTTGCCAGTCCAGGTTCGATGCACGATACTGGATGCTTGGGGCTGGTGCACTGGGACGACCCAGAGGGATGGTATGGGGAGGAGGAGGGAGGAGGGTTCAGGATGGGGAACACATGTATATCTGTGGCGAATTCATTTTGATGTTGGGCAAAACTAATACAATTATGTAAAGTTTAAAAATAAAATAAAATAAAAAAAAATAAATAAAAAAAAAAAATAAATATGATCCCCGTCACACACAGATACAATTCTGAAAGGTTACTTCCATGAGCTGTGAGCGAATCTGGTATCCTTGGCCTCAAAGGAGAAGACTTCAACCTGGAGCCAGAGACAAGGCTGGATCACTCAGAGCTTTTTGTAGTAGAGTTTTATTAAAGTGTAAATGGGGGTAGAGAAAGCTTCTAACATAGACTTCAGAAGGGGACAGAAAGAGTGCCCCCTTGCTAGTTTTTAGTTTTTAGCAAGGCATTATATACCTGATAGCAAGCTGCTAATCAGATAAAAGAAATGCCTCAGACAGAGAGTGTTATACCAGGCTCCTCTCCCACAATATGCATTTTGAGATAGAATGGCACAAGGGGACTCACCTCTGGCCATAAAACAATTGACATGAATCTTGAATAAAGGCATATTTCCAAGCAAATGAATAGTTTCATTAACACAGCTTAAGAAAAACATTTCTGTGACAAATACACATTAGTTAGCTCAAGGTTTGAGAAAAAGTTAAGTTCAGGGGGCACCAGGTGTCGTCATGGCAACACAGGATTACAAGGAACCTTTTAATCTCATGTAGATAAGGGGAAAAAAACGTCTGCCACTAGCAATTTATTTCCTTTTGCCACTTGGGGACCCCTGTCCTTCCTCCCTGACTGTAATCCTTTATTTCCCCCCTTTTCATTTAGGAGAATATGGCCACTAGGGAAAAGGGCTGGCAATTCTGTTCAGACTGCTTCGAGCTGGCCAGGGACACAGACCCTAAATTGTTTTTTTTGTTTGTTTTTGTTTTTAATCAATTTTATATAAATGCTTTTATTTGACATATCAATATTTGAGGCAGCATGTTCTGCTTACCCTCATATTGAGGATCTTTGATCCAGGGGGCCCCAAGTAATAGTTGGAGAAGGCTGTGGCACTTGGAGGAGCTTGAACAACCATTTGTAACTTAAAAGCCTTCACGCGGCTAGTTGAACAAGTTGAACCAATCAATGCATATATATTTGGAAACCATGCACCTGATGTGCTAAGTCACTTCATCATGTGCAACTCTTTGCAGCCCTGTGTACTGTATGTACCCGCCAGGCCCCTCTGTCCATGGGATTCTCCAGGCATGAATACTGCAGTGGGTTGCCATGCCCTTCTCCAGGGGATCTTCCTGACCCAGGGGTCCAACCCACATCTCCTACACTGGCAGGCAGATTCTGTACCACCAGCGCCTCCTGGGAAGCCCAACTCTGCACCTGGTATCATATTATCCCAGAGATAAGGCTGATGTCCTCAGAGAGCACATGGATCATTGGTAGTCAATGATTAACCCAGAAAAAAGCATAAAACACTGGGGAATATTGGGAAACTAACAGATTTCTCTGGACATGGTTTATCTTGCCCTTCTGAGAGACCTGTAGATCTAGATGAGATTAGTTTAGAAAAGGGGTCTCATTGAGTTCAGAGAATCGTCAGAGTCCAGTATAGTTCTGGGCTAATCAGAGACTAAAGAACCTTTGTAAAGAGAACTAGGCTTGGGAATCAAGCAGTCCTATTTTGAATTAGCATGTTTTAGTCAAAGGTATGGAATTAATGATAAGCATCGGTTAGGGATTTCTATAATGTCCTCCAATGCCAAGTGACCACTAACATCGTATTTCCCACTATTCCTTGATGAGAGGCAGAAGGCATAAAGAATATTCCCAGCTATAAAATAAACTGCACTCCAATGCCTATGAATCCTAAGATAAATATTTTTTTAAATAGAAGAAACTCACTGAATCAAATGATTGCTAAGCAGAGCAAATGCAGTGTACATAAAACTACTGTAGGAAACCTTTTAATTACACAGGAAATCAATGGAAGGATTAATGATTTAAGAGAAGAATCATTTTTCCTGTGGTCCCACTGCTGTGAATGATATCTTCATGAGCCTGGGCCACCTTCTGTAGTGAATACCGGGGACCTATTACTCGTCTCAACTAACCAATTCATTCCGGCTTGCAGAGCTGCTGCAAACTGCTGGAATTCCTCCTTGGAGGATGAAGGGAGAGCTACTCCTTTTATGCTATATTCCCTTGTCATGGATCCTGTGGGTTTATTTCAATAGGACCTCTGTGGCCAACAACTATTACTCGTCCTCCATGTGACAAAAAATTTAAATCTTTGCTAAGGCTGACATTAGCAAACATTTCAATAATCACATCAACTTTTTTTTCACCAACAGATTTCTTAGTTTTATCAATATTATTAGCTTCTTTGTGATTAAACACTTCATGTGCTCCATTTTGCAAAACAATCTTTTGTCCTTCCTCAGTAGTGAAGTGAAGTGAAGTGAGGTGGCTCAGTCGTGTCCAACTCTTTTCGACCCCATGGACTATAGCCTACCAGGCTCCTCCATCCATGGGATTTTCCAGGTAAGAGTACTGGAGTGGGTTGCTATTTCCTTCTCCAGGGGATCTTCCCAATCCAGGGATCAAACCCGGGTCTCCTGCATTGTAGGCAGACGTTTTACCATCTGAGCCACCAGGAAAGTAGTAACTGTGTCCAAAATCTTTAAGCCATAAGCTCTGACCATTTGGCATGCTGCTCTTCCAGCTCCTCCACCTGCCCCAGAACACTTTCTCCAGCTTTCACACGGACACTGGGGAGCAGAGCTGGATAAGCATTAAAACATGAGATGCTGATAGCAGCTTCTTGTTTAAAGTCCAGTTTTTTGCGGAAGTGTGTAAACAATGTGATGGGCTTCCAGAGCAAACTCGGTGTAGCCCCCAGAGACCGTCCTGGTAGTGAATATCACCTTTCTTGAAAGATACATTCTCTCCAGCAGCTTCTACTACCCCCCACATCTCAGCTAGGAGTATAAGGTAGAAGTGGTTTTATACTGTGAGTGCCAGAGCAGATATATATGTCCACTGGGTTTACACCACATGCTTGGACTTTGTTGGAACCTGGTGGTCTTTCAGAATTGGTACAGCAACATCCAACTGGAGTATCCGCACTTTGGGTCCACCAAATTAAAAAACTCAAATAGTTCTCTTCAACTTCTGTCGCCATGGTGATCTAGATACCTGTTCTAGAGTGGATTGTCAAAATCTGTGAGCCCTCCCCCAGGTTACACAGGGTTAAAAAAAAATCTACCCAATACCATTTATAATCCACCACAAAATCTTCTGCGCTTTCCCAGTGACTCAGACAGTAAAGAATCTGCCAGCAATGTGGGAGATCTGGATTTTATCCCTAGGTTGGGAAGATCCCCTGGAGGACGGAATGTCTACTCACTCCAGTATTCTTGCTTGAAGAACCCCATGGATAGAGGAGCCTGGCGGGCTACAGCCCACGGGGTCACAAAGAGTCAAATAGGACTGAGCGACTAACACTTTCCCTTTTTCTCTTCACAAATTCTTATAACCGCACTCCCCTTCCTTTCATCTAGATATTGAGATCTTTTTTGAAGATGTTGCTGAGTGTCTCTGGGACATACTGAGCAGAGAGGAACTGCTTCTCCTGCTGACTGAATTCCTGAAGAAAATTGAGGCTAATGCTGGTTTGTCCAGGTAACCTGTACAGGTGTATTGGTGTGTCAGGAAGGTCACCCACATCCCGAGGCACCAGACTAGATTTTTGCTAGCAGGCACACCTCCTCCAAGCAGGACCCTATGGTGGGGGTTGAGGATGTTCCTTCTCAATATCTCATGAGGAATGTTTCCTCCATGTCATTTGCTGGCAGTGAACAACCTCAGGTTGAGAAAAGATGAAACCTGCAAGGAAGGGGCAGGTTATGTGACCTTGGACAAATCACTGAGCTATTCTCTGCCTTAGCTTCATCATCTGTTCAGTTTTATTGTGAGGATACTGAGATCATGCATGCAACGATCTTCCCGTAATGACTGATACAGAGTAGGTTCTCAATCAATATTAACATTTAAAAAGCTTGTTGGGAAGAATTTTCTTTCTGGTGATGAGAATCAAGCAGAATTTCCTTTGGGGCAAGTCAGAAAATCCTGATGCCTTCATTTGTATTACTCGGGCTTCTACCTAGATAAAGCCTTTCTAGTCCCCATCTTAGGAACTGTACCAACCCTGCAGGATCCTGCTGGCCCATAAGCAGAGAGGCTGGAGAGGAACTGGTGGAGCTGACGGGATCCTGGATCTAGCTCTGCCCAGCTCCTGGGTTCTGGGCTTATGTGTCAGAGTTTCAGATTTGCATGTGTCCAATGGGAATAGTAATTCAATCTGAAGGACTATGGTGATGGTCTCAGAGTGAACTACAGGGTCAGAGGTGGGGAACCAAGTGCAATCATCTCATCCAAAGGCCCAGGGAGGCCTGGACCAGGGTCAGACCCCAGGTCAGGGTGGAGCAGAAGGTCCAGGTTGGAGGACTAGTAGGCAGGCTTGGGCAGCAGGACCAGGACTAGAGTGAGGAGAGTGGGCCCTGAGGACACAGGACTAAAGGGGCTGTGACCCTAGCAGAGGTCCCCTGAGTGGGAGAGGGGATATTTCTTCCCTCCCTGATGGGATCCCCTCATGCTGGGCTAGAGGGCCCTGGGTGACCATGTCTGCATACCATGCCTGGGACCTGGATTCTCACTGCATCTGGGACCCTCTTCTAATTTACGTGGAGCCACCCTGACAGTGGAAGGCTGCGTGGCTCAGTGAGCCCTCCAGGGTCACAGTGAGTGGCTGCGATTGTGTCATTTGAGGGATTCTGAGGAGCCTCGCGCATCCCCAACAAGAGGAAAACACTTCCTCCACCAGCTGTGCAGGTGCTGGTCTCTTCCGGCTCAGCCATTCAGATGGGTGTTTCCTCGAGTCTCTTGAACCTTTAGAGGTTCCATAAAGTTCCACATGACCTTGGGGTGCAGCCTCGTGAAGCTGTCACAAATTAACATGTGACACCTGAGAGGTCAGTGGTGCTGAGTGCTGGGTCAGGAGTCAGTGAGGTGGGCTGGAGAGTCCAAGAGGAACCAGCAACACATCTCCTGATCTCCAGGCAGCTGGGGCAGTGGATGGACTCAGGGACCTGCTGCTGGGAAGGCCAAGGACACAAGCCTTAGAAGACAGCAGATGGCAGACTAAAGGACTGTTAAGGTGCCTTTAGTCCTGACTTTGGGGTGTTTTTTCTATTTTTACAAATTCTAAGTCACAGAGACAGCCAATCTGCAAAGGATGAGGGCATAGTGCTCAGGACTGCTTTCATTTGAACCAATGGCAAATTTAGGGGATCCCCAAAACCACCCTCAGGTTTGAGAATTCCCTATAGAGCAGACAGGACTCACTGAGAGCCATCCTGATCCCAGTGTATTACAGGAAGCCTGTGGGTTTCCATCAGTCACAGGGCAGAGTCTCGGTGGATTTCACACCTGAAGCTTCGCTTGTCCCCAGGATGCGTTACTGTTCTGGAACTTGGTGTGTGGCAGGGCACACGGAACACTGCCTGCCAGGGACACTCACCCATTAAAAAAAAATTATCCTGACTTGTGGTCTCCAGCCCCTCCCTGAGGTCAGACTAATGTCCTAGAGTCCAGCTCCTCCAGAGGCCCCATCACATGTCTCCTTGTCAGACTGAACAGTGGCCAAAAGGCCCAGGCAGACAAGGACACTCGTATCTGCCAGAATATTCTAGGGGCTTAGGGACCACTTCCCAGTAGCCAAGGGCAAAGATCAGGTTGACCCCTCACTACACACCGAGGCCCTTGAATGCAGGCTTTCTGCTCTAATCCCACTTCTCTTTGTTTCTCTGTGGAGTTCCCACTCACCAACTCTTTCGAAGTGCTGGTGTTGCCCTGCCTCCGAGACATCTCTACCAAATGCGTTTTTGTTTGTTTGTTTTTTTTTTTTGGCTGAGCCGCATGGCTTGTGGGATCCTTGGCCCCTGACCAGGGACTGAGTCATGCCCGAGGCAGTGGGAGTGCAGAGTCATAACCTCTGGACCACCAGGGAATTCCATCAAATATCTCTCTTAAGTTATGAGTATCCTAAGGTGACTTTTTTTTATCTGTTAGAGGATTGAAGAAGTATATGGAGCATCTACAAGGTATAAAACCTGTGTTTAATGTTGAAAGAGGAAATTTTACTTTTGTAAATTTCTTTTCTAATTGATTTATAGTACTATCTCTGTATTTATGCAGAATAGACATTTTTGAACCTATTTTACAGACAAGCGAACTGCCTTTCTAACCCCTTGACCTTCACTGTTACAGGTAAGACATGAATGCACTACACGAATATCTGAATGAATTGAAAAGAGACTTGGCTGGGAAGGAGCAAGGAACGGTCCCAAAAGAGCAGCTGGATAGGAAGAGGTTTCTGAAGAAGTTTCCTCGGGTGACACAGCAGCTGGTGGAGCTTAAAAGCAAGCTCTAGGAGCTTGCAGACAATGTTGACAAAGTCCACAGGGACTGACCATCTCCAATGTGGTGACCCACAGCACTGGCACTTTATCTGGCGCCCTGACCATCCTTGGCCTGGTTCTGGCACCCGTGACAGCAGGGGCCAGTGTGGCACTCTCAGCCACTGGGATAGGGCTGGGAGCAGCGGCTGCTGTGACCGCTGTGTCCACCAGCATCGTGGAACATGTAAGTAGGTCATCAGCAGAAAAAAAGCCAGTCAATTGGTGTCAAGAAATGGAAGGTGCTCCTAGAGGTACTCAAGAGCAACCCCCAAATTGTTGACACAACAGAGAAATTGGCAAAAGTCGAGAAACACCTTGAAATAAATATACATGCCATGGAGACAGGTGAAGCCAACCCTGACTCTGCAGTCAAGGCAAACGTCTACCTGAGCCCTGGGAGAATCGCAGCTCCAGCCATCCAGCAGGTAGAGGCAGGTTTCAAAGGCACGGCTTTGACAGTTACCAAAGGAGGCTGAATCGTGGGGGCGGCCACTGCAGGGCTCTTCCTCCTGGTGGATGTGGGCTTCCTGGTGAAGGAGTCAATGCACCTGCACGATGGTGCAAAGGCAGCATCAGCTGAAAACCTGCGGCAGCGGGCCAGGGAGCTGGAGAGGAAGCGGGAGGAGCTCACCCAGATCTATGAGAGTCTGCAGGGGGACCCAACTCCACCACCCCCAGAGCAGTGAGGGTCCAGGGACACATTGAGGGTCAAGGTGCAGAGGCACATTGTGAGGGAAAAAAGGAGACTGAGACAAAATTGTTGGAGCTGAGGGTTAGGAAACTGGCGCTTCTGCAGCTGAGCACAGGAGGGGAGGGTGAATGCAGGTGATAGATGGGGAGAGAGAAGGAGCCTGGATTAAGGGAGGAAGGGGGACTAGAGAATGGGCGGGGGCCGAGGGAGAAACCTCTTATTTTTTTCACACTGTGAACTTTCTATTTGTATTGAGGAATAGTCGATTAACAGTGCTGTGATAGTTTCAGGTGAACAGTGAAGGGATTCAGCCATACACACACATGTATGTATTCTCCCCCTAACTCCCTTCCCTTCAGAAACCACTTCAGTCAGTTCAGTTCAGTCATGCAGTCGTGTCCGAACTCTTTGCAACCTCATGAATCGCAGCACGCAGGCCTCCCTGTCCCTCACCAACTCCCGGAATTCACCCCAAACCCAATGTCCATTGAGGCGGTGATGTCATCCAGCCATCTCATCCTCTGTCATCCCCTTCTCCTCCTTGTCCTCAATCCCTCCGCATCAGAGTCTTTTCCCATGAGTCAACTCTTCGCATGAGGTGGCCAAAGTACTGGAGTTTCAGCTTTAGCTAATTCCTTCCAAAGAAATCCCAGGGCTGATCTCCTTTAGAATGGACTGGTTGGGATCTCCTTGTAGTCCAAGGGACTCTCCAGAGTCTTCTCCAACACCACAGTTCATCAATTCTTTGGCACTCAGCTTTCTTCACGTCTAACTCTCATATTCTATACATGACCACTGGAAAAAACCATAGCCTTGACTAGACGAACCTTTGTTGGCAAAGTAATGTGTCTGCTTTTGAATATGCTATCTAGGTTGGTCATAACTTTCCTTCCAGGAGTAAGTGTCTTTTAATTTCATGGCTGCAATCACCATCTGCAGTGGTTTTGGAACCCAGAAAAATAAAGTCTGACACTGTTTCCACTGTTTCCCCATCTATTCCCATGAAGTGATGGGACCGGATGCCCATGATCTTCATTTTCTGAATGTTGAGCTTTAAGCCAACTTTTTCACTCTCCACTTTCACTTCATCAAGAGGCTTTTTAGTTCCTCTTCACTTTCTGCCATAAGGTGGTGTCATCTGCATATCTGAGGTTTTTGATATTTCTCCTGGTAATCTTGATTCCAGCTTGTGCTTCTTCCAGTCCAGCGTTTCTCATGATGTACTCTGCATATAAGTTAAATAAGCAGGGGTGACAATATACAGCCTTGAAGTACTCCTTTTCCTATTTGGAACCAGTCTGTGTTCCATGTCCAGTTCTAACTGTGTTTCCTGACCTGCATCTAGGTTTCTCAAGAGGCAGATCAGGTGGTCTGGTATTCCCATTTCTTTCAGAATTTTCCACAGTTTCTTGTGATTCACACAGTCAAAGGCTTTGGCATAGTCAATAAAGCAGAAATAGATGTTTTTCTGGAACTCTCTTGCTTTTTCCATGATCCAGTGGATGTTGGCAATTTGATCTCTGGTTCCTCTGCCTTTTCTAAAACCAGCTTGAACATCTGGAAGTTCATGGTTCATGTATTGCTGAAGCCTGACTTGAAAATTTTGAGCATTACTTTAGTAGTGTGTGAGATGAGTGCAATTGTGTGGTAGTTTGAGCATTCTTTGGCATTGCCTTTCTTTGGGATAGGAATGAAAACTGACCTTTCCCAGTCCTGTGGCCACTGCTGAGTTTTCCAAATGTGCTGGCATATTGAGTGCAGCACTCTCACACCATCATCTTTCAGGATTTGAAAGAGCTCAACTGTAATTCCATCACCTTCACTAGCTTTGTTCATAGTGATGCTTTCTTAGGCCCACTTGACTTCACATTCCAGGATGTCTGGCTCTAGGTCAGTGATCAGACCATTGTGATTATCTGGGTCATGAGATCTTTTTTTGTACAGTTCTTCTGTGTATTCTGCCACCATCTTCTTCATATCTTCTGCTTCTGTTAGGTCCATACCATTTCTGTCCTTTTTTGAGCCCATCTTTTCATGAAATGTTCCCTTGGTATCTCTACTTTTCTTGAAGAGATCTCTAGTCTTTCCCATTCTGTTGTTTCCTCTATTTCTTTGCATTGATTGCTGAGGAAGGCTTTCTTATCTCTGCTTGGCTGTCTGGGAGGCCTACAAATAGCTGTGAAAGAAGAGAAGTGAAAAGCAAAGAAGAAAGGAAAGATATAAGCATCGGAATGCAGAGTTCCAAAGAATAGCAAGGAGAGACAAGAAAGCCTTCTCAGAAACCACTTACTTTGAACTAAAGATGACACTGGGTGCAGAATACAGGGAGAGGCAAGGGAACTAGCAACGAGACACAGAAATACAAAAGGGCTGAAAATGGGGGATAGTCAGAGAGGCAGGATCATTGGGATCCAAGAGAAGTAGCAGGGGCTGCTCTATTGCCCTTCCTGGGGTCTGATGCCCCAGCAAGAAGAGTCTCCCCCTGGTGGTGGCCTCTAGCCCGACTTCTCCAACAACTCGCCTTTGATTCCAGCATTTTATCTTAATTAAGCTGTGAGTTCTTTTGTCTGCTTGTTTCTTTAATTGAAGTAGAGTTGCCCACTCCAGTATCATTGCCTGGAATAATCCCATGGACAGAGGAGCTTGGTGGGCTACAGTCCATGGGTCGCAAAGAGTCGGACATGACTTCACTTTCACTTTCACTTGATTTACAATATTCTGTTAGTTCAGGTGAACATCGAAGTGATTCAGTTATACATAATCTATGTATATACTTATATTCTTTTTAATTTTTTTCATTACAGATATTATAAGTTACTATTATTCCCTGTGCTATACATAAGTCCTTGTTTTTTTAATCTATTTTATGTATGGTAGTGTGTATCTGTTAATCCCATACTCCTAGTTTACCCCTCTCTCTCTTAGTAACAACAAGTTATATTTTCTATGACTATGAAGCTGTTTTGGTTTGTTCATAATGTTCATTGGACTCTTTTTTTTTTTTTTGGCCACGCCAAGCAGTTTGTGGGATCTCAGATCCCCGACGTAGGATAAACATGGCCATAGCAGCAAAACCACCAAATTCAAACAACTAGAGCACCAGGGAACCACATAGACTATTTCTTAGATTCTCCATATAAGTGATATTATATATCTGTCTTTTCTGCCAGACTTACTTCACTTAGTATGATCACCTCTAGATCCATACATGTTACTACAAAAGGCATTATTTTATCCTGCTTATGGCTGAGTAATATTACATTGTTTGTATGTGCCACATTGTCTTTATCCCTTCATCTGTTGACAGACATTTAGGTTACTTCCATGTTTTGGCTATTGTAAATAGTGCTGCTATGATCTGATGCATGTATCTTTCAAATCGGAACTTTTTCTTTCCAATATATGCCCTGAAGTGGGATCATTGGATCACATGATAGCTCTATTTTTAGTTTTTAAGGAACTTCTTTACTGTTTTCCATAACGGCCACACCAATTATATTCCCAGCAACAGTGTAGGAGGCTTGCCTTTTCTCCACATCATCTCAATATTGATTGTCTGTAGGACTTTTACTTGATGAGCCCTTCTGTTTGGTAGGGGGTGATCTCTTATTGTAGTTTTGATTAGCATACACAGAGGATGAGATGGCTGGATGGCACCACTCACTCAATGGAGATGAGTTTGAGTGGACTCGGGAGTTGGTGATGGACAGGGAGGCCTGGCTGCTGTGGTCCATGGGGTCGTGAAGAGTCGGACACGACTGAGCGCCTGAACTGAACTGAATGAATAATTAGCAGTGTTCAGCCTCTTTGCATGTGCTGGCTAGCCAGCTGTGTATCTTCCCTGAAGGATGGTCTGTGTGGAACTTCAGGCAGCGGCTTCTTGACGACAGTGGTGTTGGTGGTGGCGGGCAGCGGTGACGACGACTCAGGGGACGGAGCATCTGACACGTATCCAGGCGCCCTTTGAGTTCAGGCTGCACCGAGACCAGCGACGTTCCCGTGAAATTCCCAGTGTTGTGTAGGAACAGAGATTGATTTGGGAAAAAGAGAAAGAAAGATGAAGCAGAAGACATCAACAGGTCAAGGAACTATGCGGTGTGTCAAGGAGATCAACCAGCCTGGGTCAACAGACAAGGCCTCTCTGACCCTCAGTTTCCTCCTCAGTTGGGGATGAAGCAGAACAAGATATTCTAAGACCATCTGCCTCTCTCTACATTGTGTTCTACAGACTTTAGTTCAATAAATATGAACTGATTGACTGAGGCTTCCCTGCATTGATTGATGAGCTCAGCTGGGCTCCGGGTCCTGACCTCCTTCCCCATGAGCCCATCTCCCAGGGTCTCAGGAAGCTACGTCCTCCATGGCTCCTCCTGCCTGCCTGCTGGGCTCCATAAAGTTGTTTCCCTCAGACCCTGGAGCCCCGCAGGCCCCATGGGACACCAGGGGGAGCCCATGTCATCTGACTTGGGCTGAGCACGGGGATGCTCCTCCTCCAGCTCGGGACAAGGATGGACATGGGGCACCCGAGGGTGATTGAGAGCAGAGGGCTTGTGTGCAGGTGTGAGGAGGGGGGTCAGCCGTTAACAGAGGGGCAGAAAGAGAGCACACGCCTCACCCAGGCTGCCTTCACATTTCACCAGGACTCCTGTAGGAACTTTCAGAACGGTCTTCTGTGTTTATTTTGGGGCACTGCCCTGCCTCACCTGTCTATTCCCCACATGGGGCTGGAATGACTCTTACGAATATTGATCTTAGCTCTACCTGCTTCCCCCTTCTCCACGGCTGCCCATGACTCTGAGCACGGACTCTGTCCCTCTTTCCTGTGGGGAAATTCACCCCTGTGGAGCCTGGGCTGGGCCACCTCTGTGTCAGCACTGTCACCTGGGTCCTAATCAAAACCTCACTGTCCCTCTGAGAGCACGTGCTTGTCACCCCAATGGAGAACAGGAGGAAGCTGATCCAGGGTCCAGGAGTGTGGCCACAGCCCCCACCTGGAAGAGCCATCCTGGGTGGGTCCTCCGGGTGCCTTGAACCTCTTCCCTGGATCCATGTTGAGCTGATTGGTCAGGAGGATGCAGGGTGTCCTGTTTCAGGAGGAAGTGAAGCAAGCATGTGGTGTTCCTGTAACACAGCTTATCCTGGGCCCAGGGTGGTGGACCCACCTCCTTGGAGCCCAGGCCACGGGGCTGTCTGTCACTACTTGCTGTGCTTCCCAATGTGGGGAGAGATGGGCACTGGTCTTTCCTGACACCCAGGACCTGAGTTCCTTCTGGCAGGGCCTGTTTTGGAGGCTAAATGGCACCCCACTCCAGTACTCTTGCCTGGAAAATCCCATGGATGGAGGAGCCTGGTAGGCTGCAGTCCTTGGGGTCGCTAAGACTCGGACACGACTGATCGACTTCACTTTCACTTTTCACTTTCATGCATTGGAGAAGGAAATGGCAACCCACTCCACTATTCTTTCCTGGAGAATCCCAGGGATGGAGGAGCCTGGTGGGCTGCCGTCTATGGGGTTGCACAGAGTCGGACACGACTGAAGTGACTTAGCAGCAGCTCCTCGCTTGGGCCCTAAAGTTTGCTAGTTCTAAGCTGCTGCTTCTAGTTCTCACAAATGCCTTGAAGTTCACAGAGCTGCCTTCATACCAACCGGCACACAGCCTCCAGCTGCCTTGTTCCCGGGGCTTAGATCTAAGAGAACAGGGGTGTCTTGAATCTGCAGAGGTCCATACTTAGAATCCACCGGTTATCCTCAGGAAGTTGTGCTGCTGACAGAGAATATCTAACAACTGGTTACACTCACATGTCTGTGGAGCTGGTCTGGACCCAGCCTCTGCGACAAGGACAGTTGGTGAGGAGCCCCTTGTACTGTCCCAGTGAGGCTCTCAAGCCACCTGTGGTGTTGCCCGTCACCCTGCACAGGCCCCACACTGCTCAGCCACCCTGCTTAGCCCCTGCACTTCTGAAGGATGTGAAGCCAGTCTTGACTTTAAAGTACGTTTTTCAAAGAAACCTTTTGGGACTTACTTGGTGGTCCAGTGGTAAAGAAGCTGCCTGGCAATGCAGGGAACATGGGTTTGATCCCTGGTCTGGGAGGATCCAACATGCTGGGAGCAACTAAGCCTGTGCACCGAAACTACTGAGCCCGCTCCCTAGAGCCCGTGCTCTGCAAAAAGAGAAGCCACTGCAATGAGAAGCCCATGTAGTAGCCAACCAAGAGTAGCGCACTTGCTGCAACTAGAGAAAGTAGCCCCTGTCCCCACAGCAGTGAAGACCCAGGGCAGTCAAATAAACAAACAAGGATGCTGTTTCCCTAGTTACCTAAGTTAATGCCTCCTGAGCCCCACTATCTACTGCCACCTTTGTTAGAAATGCACGTGGGCACAGACTCCAGCAGGTAAGGTCCATACAGAGCCGAAGTTCTGTATTTCTTACCAGTCCTGTGCTAACTCCAGCTGCCCCCTCCTGTGTCCCTGCAGCCCCAATCTCCCTGCACCAGGAGAAGGCTGCCCACAGAGCAGGAGGGCCAACCCAGGCTCCAGGCCCCTTCCCTGGCCCTGGCCTTGCTCCAGGGTTCTGTGATGGCCGGGGTGCCACATGGTCAGCAGCTGGCTCTCCTCCTCTGGATCGAAGCCCTGGAGCTCAAGAGCAACCTGTACCGCATGGGCCAGAGCAAGGTCTTCTTTCGGGCCGGTGTGCTGGCCCACCTGAGGAGGAGCGAGACCTGAAGATCACGGACGTCATCATCAGCTTCCAGGCCTGCTGCTGGGGCTACTTGACCAGGAGGTGAATTCCAGGACACCCACCCCACCCAGCCTGATCCTTGCTTGGGGTCCCTAGCTATCCTGTGGTGGAGGGCACTTAGGAAATGGGGCCTGGGCACCCTCATGCTGGCAGTTTTCCCCCGGGGAGGTCCACATGGCTTTCCCTGCCCCTCAGTTTCTGCCTGAGGTTTAAAGTAAGCAGGTGGGAGGGATGACTGTGCTTGGATTTTCCCTCCAGGAAAGCTCCTGCCTCCCACTGTTCCTCCCTGTATCCCTTCTGTAGGGGTGACACCCAGAGCTGGCTGTCCCCAGAGGACCCCAAGCTCTGGAAAGGAGGCATCCTTGAGTTCCGGCAGCTCCTGCAAGCTCAGGAGCGGGCTTGTGCAGGTCAGTGGGCAGGGAAGCGGCCTGTTTGCCCCTTGACTCCCCTGTGTCTGGGCTCTGGGGGGGTGTGTTCTGGCCTGAGCTGTGAGCACTGGGGACAGAATGTCAAATGGATGTTTGCAGGATGTGAGCTGCTGACACTCTCCCACCAAACACAAGTCCCTGAGTTCCTAGAAGAACATCCCCACCTCTCCCCTCCTCTCAGCTCCCTTACCTGCAAAATGCAACAGATACATAACAGTTGGCTTTAAGAACAAACTATGGTTGGCTATCCTCATGGAATAATCTCCTGTCCCTCCCTCAAACCTGGATGGAGGGGACCATAATGGCCTAGGGGCATTTCCTGGGGTGAAGCAGCCCTGAGGGGGTGCAGGTGGGCCTCCATGGGGCATCCAGGGCCACTGCAGTCTCTTCTGCTTGAGGCAAACCGAGATGTTCACCAGTAGTCCTGATGCAGAACTCTCAGACTGTGGGAACTCGACCTCCATTTCTTCATCTGTGAAACGGAGCCAGCACTCCTAGAGCTGATGTGAGATTCAACAGGAAAGGCACGGACAGTGCGAGCACAGCACCTGGCACTTGCTCAGCCCCGTCCACAGAGGCTCTTTGCTCAGGAACCCAAGCAGGAGACAGGGCCAGCTCTCCGTTGCAGATGTCTCTGAGTTGCCAGGACACTGGTTTTCTGATAAAAGTCCTCCATTTGGAGAGAAAAAAATCTGTTGTCAGATGGAGATAATCCGAGGTAGCACAGGGCAGCGTGCTCTCAGCCCTTCCCACGAACTTCTGCATCCACCTTATGGCAGTGACCACCAAGGCTGGGCCTCCTCCTGTGGGCCCCCGGGACTAAAGGCGTGAGTTCCATCCCTGCCAGCAGGGCTAAATCCAGAGGGATCTGATCATAAGGGGTGGAGGTGGGGCTTAGAGTGGCTGAGGGGTGACGTGAGGCCCCTCTTCCAGGTACCATGGGCGCAGAGCAGGAAACAGTGGGCTCTGCAGGCGAGGTCATGGAGAGCTTCTCAGAGGAGGTGATGCCAGATTCGGGCTTTGCAGAAAGATTTGTCCCAGTTGGGTGCAGCAGGTGTCCCTGGCAGAAGAACCTGTGTGAGCCAATTCTGGAAGCCACATGAACATGGCCCTCCACAGCAGAGTGTGAACAGTATGCACTGAGCAACTTGTGTGTTCTGGACAGTACCACGTGCTGGTGGCACAAAGGTGAACGAGGCAGGCCGGCTGGTGAGTGTGGGGTTGGTGGGTGAGAAGATGGAATTATGGAGGAGTGATTTGCCAAGGGTCTCACGCAGTGTTGGTGGCAGGTCTTCCTTCAAGGAGCCCGAGGCAGGGTGGACTGAGTCAAGAAGGACGTGGAATGTCAGGACTGGACTTGTTTCTCTAGGGTGTCAGCAGGAGGGGGAATAGCCCAGGGTACAGCCTGATGGGCAGGATGTTTATTTGACTCAGGAACTCAGAAATAAGGGTTTTGATTTTCACTTTTGCTTCCTAGAGTATATCTGGGCCCAGAGGGTGTACATGGTCATTGCAGAGATGCATAGCTGGTGGTTGCATCTGCACAGATGTGAACTGGATCTTGTTCACACTTGGACAGAAGAAGGTTCCTGAGTAAGCAGGTGGGTAAGTCCCCGCCCATCCCATCTACCCACCCTCAGGATGACTGTCTGAGAAAAGGATGATTCTCACTAACTGACAGAAGAAGAATGGAAGCTCAGAGAGGTGAGGTCAGCAGGTTAAGCAGGGGCAGAGCCTGGATGTGAAGGCGGGTGTGTCTGAGGGCTTCCTACCAGCCGAGGGACCCTAAACAGAGCAGAGGGAGGGCCACACCTGCTCAGGTGGGCTCAGCTCAGGATGTGGACTTCTGAGACATGATCAGAGACCCCAGAAAGAAGATGTATACTCCGGGTACTCAGCCATTTAGGAAATTAAAGAAAGCAGATGGGGTGGAGGAGGACAAGGAGTCAGAGCCTCTCCTCCTATGACCTGGTCACCTTGAAGCTGTCCCGAGGGTGCTAGGCTAGGGCTGATGGAGAAAAGGGGATTTTTTTTCAGATACAAGGAATCAAGGTTTGTTGAAAAACCCTGACTCTGAGTGCCAGGCTCAGTGCCAGGCCCTGGGGACACTGTGGCCTGGAGATGGGCAGGACACCAAGCGGGGAGTCGAAGGGCATTGGCTTCCTGTGTTTGCCAGGCCCTCTGCTCAGGATGTGGGTGATGGCTGGTCCTGTGTGGGGAAGGTGGCCCTGCTGGAAGAAGTGAGAAGGGCTCACTGCACAAGGTCCATATACATCCCGGTGCTGTAATATTAAGATAAAAAGCCAAACTCTACAGACATCAGTATAATAGCCTTTTCTAAAACCAACTTGAGCATCTGGGAGTTCATGGTTCACATACTGTTGAAGCCTGGCTTGGAGAACTTTGAACATCGCTTTGCTAGCATGTGAGATGAGTGCAATTGTGTGGTAGTTTGAGCATTCTTTGGCATTGCCTTTCTTTCTGACTGGAATGAAAACTGGTCTTTTGCAGACTTGTGGCCACTGCTGAGTTTCTTTCAGTCCCTTGAGTTTTTTTTATCTCTGGTGTACGTTGGATCCTTTTGAAAGATTGATTGATTAGGATCTTTAGTTTCTTCTCCATTCTCTTCCTCTCTCCCCCCTTCTCCCCTCCT
This sequence comes from Bubalus bubalis, assembly GCF_019923935.1. Lineage (NCBI taxonomy): Eukaryota > Metazoa > Chordata > Mammalia > Artiodactyla > Bovidae > Bubalus > Bubalus bubalis. The sequence goes on along the minus strand of NC_059160.1, from coordinate 45,864,675 downwards.
CCTCTCCTTCCATTTCTAATTTTAACAGGGGAACTGGGGTTGTGCTGTGTCATTGAGAAGCTGGTAGTTTCATGTCCCCATAAGGGGTCCCACCCCTCATATTTTAGCCAGGCTGTGCCAAGGAGGATGGAGGGTGCCCAGAGGCCCTGGACAGGAGGAGCAGCAGAGAAGAGACAGGGCCCCTGATGATGCGGGAAGGGTTCTCAGACCTGGAGAAACTGAGCAAAAATGGACTATGACCAGGAAAGTGTGGCCTTCAAGAGGAGCTGGAGAGCAACTGGGGGAAGGTGACAGGGAGGCTTGGGGCTGGGCCTCCAGGGACAAGCAACCCGTCACGTGGTGAGGCCAGTGGGGAAGCACGTGTCGTGGGGAGGGGCAGCCTGTGCCAAATGAGGTGTCAGTCTCGAGCAGCAGGCCCTGTGGAGACAGAGAGTGTGAGGAAGACAGGAGCTGGGGCAGTCGGGAGGGTCCGGGTGCTCGGCCAGGGGCTTTCTTAATGCCCCTTTCCCTTCCCAGGGAGGGTGACTGCAGGCACAGGAGGGAGATGGTTGGTGAGAATCTGTCTGCCCACGAGGAGGGAAGGGATGCATGACTGGCCATGCAGCTGGGCAGGGCCAGGCTTCTCCAGGGTCCTCCCCTCTCCCACCAACAGCCTTTCCAGAAAGGGACCAATCAGAGGCTCACAGAGGAGGAAGCCCTGGATAGGAATCCAGAAGAGGAAGCACTATCAGCATCCACACCTAGCTGAGGCCCCAGACAAGGGTCAGGACCAGGCCAAGAATGGGAGGGAAGGACTGAAGTATGAGTCCAGTGTTCAACGCATTTACAATTGTTTGTCGTTATCCAGGAGCTGGCCCTCTGTCTGAGCCCTCCTCTTCTTTCTGACTTGACTCTGTTCTCATGTTTCATGATTTCAATAGGCTGACCTGGCTCCTGGGGTCCTGCAGCTTTGGGGCAGAGGAGGAGGCAGGGCACCAGCCAGCTCTCCTCTTCCATATACTTGAAGGAGGGCCTGCCTTTGTGAATTCTCTTCCATCCACATGATGGTGTGCCAGAGTCCAGCCCTGGTGGATCCAGGGAATTCGAAGGGGAGATGGCTTCAGTGATCAGGATACGATGGAATTAAAGATATAAAGAGTGGTTAAATAGGGATAACTCAGCGAAAAAATTCAGTGAAGAAAAGAGGCTGAATAACTTGCTTTACACGGAGAACCAATAAAAGGTTCGGAGAGGAGAGGAGGCACTAAGGCTTCCTCAGTCAGATCTTAGAAGCCCAGGCATTATTAGTAGGCTTGGTGAGCCTCCACGGTCCAGATGGGAATTCAGCCAGAAGGTGAGAGAAAGAACAACATGGGGAGACCGAGCTTTGGTGAGTAAGACCCGCACTTTATTTTCCAAAGTAGTTTTTATACCTTAAGTTGTGCATAGAGGATAATGGGGGAAGGGGTAGAGTCATGCAAGGTCAGCAGTCCTTGATTCTTATGGAAGCCTGGCTTTCTTCCTGCAAACTTATCATATGCAAAAGTTTAGGTGATTTACATCATCTTCTGGCCAGGAGGCCTATTAACATTTTATGACCCTTTCTTCAGAAAACTTATTTTTCTCTAAAGGTGATTATTCTAAAGTCAGGCACCACCCTCCAAAAGCATTAGATAAAGTTGCATTCCTATAGGACAAAGGTGTGATAGGCTATAACAAGAAAAGAATTAACTCAAGGGTCCAAGGTTACAAACATTAAAGCTACTACTTACATTTCTATACACCAATTATATTAATCAATACACTCCCAGGGACACAGTAAATAAGGGATATAGAAACTTAGCAGCAAACATTGGCCCAATAAATGAAAACCCTTCACCAATATAATTTCTAATCAACCCACTATACCATACTAATAATCTTCTAACTGCTCAAAGGAATCTGTATTTAGAAAGTTTAGAACATCTCATGCCTCTCACGGTTGGGAGGCTGTGAACAATCACATGTGGTCGGACAGGCCTGTCAGGCAGGCTAGAGAACCTTCAGAGGAGTTTGTAGGTTGGAACACTCTTGTCACGCCCAGGAATTTTTATTAACTGGAGCTCTAAGTTAACTCCTTCTCCAAGAGAAGTGGTGGGGGACAGCCCCTCGTAAAGTCAGAGGTGTAGGTGAGAGCACAAAGCGGTAAAGTAGGCAGACTCTAGTTTTGGGGGTAGATGCTCGAGAATTTCCAGGGGGACTCCTGAGGCTCGATCCCACCTTTGCGTATGCCGAGCCTCCTTCCTCATGACATTTGCCACGGGTGGAGTTCCTCATGCTGGCTCCCGGCAATGGTGCCTCCAGCCTTCACCACCAGGCACACTCCTTAAAAACAAGCTAATGGTTATGCTTCCTGAGGGAGAGCTGTGAACATCGCAGAGGAAGGTGCAGAAAGAAAGATTCTAGGCTTGGAGCTTGGTGAGGGTATGTAGGGGAAGCTCTAAGGAAATGGGGCTGCTCTAGATTGGGAGCTGCAGAGAATGGGAGGCAGCACTACCAACGGGCTCTCAGTACCTCATCTATGGAGAGGGGAGAGCAGACCGAGGCTGAAGGTGTGATTGGTAAGAAGGAGCAGTCCTGCTTTTCAGCCAGGCGAGGGGGCGTGGTGTTGGGGGGCGCAGTGACGGGTGTTTGCTATCTCCTTTGCTCCTGCTCTCAGGGTGACCCTGTGTGAGGCTGGAGTTCTGTGAGAGCCTTTACATCCAACGGGAGAAGAGCGGCACCCTGTTGTGACACCAGGCCAGCCTCTGGATGTCAGGGGTTCTTTCTTTCTCAATCCTTTATAAACATTCATGTAAATAAACAGAAAGGAATATACCTATAGACTTCAAGACTCCTCTTATTATTAAATTCAATTAACAACAAAATATTTCCCATTTCATTTACTCTTCTTTGCACCATAGAAACAAAAGAAAGATACCAGCTCAGTTGTGTCCAACTCTTTGCAGCCTCATGGACTATAGCCCTCCCAGCTCCTCTGTCCATGAGATTTCCCAGGCAAGAATACTGGAGTGGACAAGCATTTCTTTCTCCAGGGGATCCTCCCTGCCCAGGCATCGATCCCATGTCTCTTTCATCTTGCATCTCCTGCATAACCACTAGCATTCTTTTTATCCTTTCTCTCTCTCTTTTTGGCCACACTTTTCTAAAGTCCTCTCCTTTGAATATTATTATGAACTCATGGCCTTTCACAGACTTACCCTGTCTCATTGAAACATTCATAGCAATCATCTTTTATTGTTATTAGTATATGTGGGTGCCCCCTAATGACCACTTCTCTGATCATCTTCAAGAGCATCCTTGTCTTTGCAGGAGCCCAGATGCCAGTCTCTGGAATTCACCTCCCCTGCAAGGGTCTTCCTTCCTTTGAGTGGATGGAAGCCCATGGCTGCACATGTGGGTGGGCAAGATGCTGCCAGACACAGCACAGTTCACTCTCATTATTCTGGTTTAACCCTGTTTTCATGCCTACTTTTCTAGAGAACTACGTTTCATCAACATGAACATGTCTCCTAACTGACAGTTGTCACAGCAGGAGGCACACATTTCTTGTTGGCATTTAATTCAGCTTCTTCCATCATCTTTAAGGTGGTGGCACTAGAAACCGCCCCATTCTTTGGGTTACTGACTGCTATAAAGTGACTGCTGCTGTCTTAGAGTAAAACAATCCAGTCCTAAAAGTGCAGATGGTTAGAACAGATCAGTTTGTACAGAGGGTTCTTCTCATTCCTTCCCAAGGAAAACCTTCTTCTTTAGATAGTTGATAAATGTCTTTCAATGATATTACTACATTGGGAGCTGCAATAGTGTGAGAATGTGTGCCCAGGAGACAGGAACCTGGACTTGGAGTCTGGCTCTAGCACTAGCTGTGTGCTTTGAGTACATTGCTTCACCTCTCTGAGCTTCAGTTTCCTTTCTTATAGGATCATTGTGAGAACTAAAAGGAAGTGAATTCATACCAAGCAGTTGGGAAGGTTCCTGGTGCAAAGTGGGAAGTCATCAACCACAACAGCCAATAAGTGGTAAGTATTGCATTTTGGTTTTTCTTGACTTAAATTTGATAGCATTTATTTACTTCTTATTAGGAAAATAAGGATTTCATTTATTTTTATACTTTCTATTATACCTTTCCCCTTCTTCTCCTTATATCATTATTCCACTAATTGCATATCCTCTGTTACGAAGCTTTGTACTTGTAAGCACTTTATTTACATCTTTGTTTCTTATGCTCTCGACTGGATCTACTATTTCTTGATTCCCAGCTTTGTAAACGGAGATATTAATCCTCCTCCTCCCTTCAGTACTTTGGCTCCCAAGTTCTAGAAGTGTATTTTGATTTTTATATTAACAAGTACATTTAGTTCACATATTTAAATACTGTTTCATTTTAAAAGATAAAGGTTATTTTATTAAGATCAGATCAGATCAGTTCAGTCACTCAGTTGTGTCTGACTCCTTGTGACCCCATGAATCACAGCACGCCAGGCCTCCCGGTCCAGCACCAACTCCCGGAGTTCACTCAGACTCAAGTCCACAGAGTCAGTGATGCCATCCAGCCATCTCATACTCTGTCGTCCCCTTCTCCTCCTTCCCCCAATCCCTCCCAGCATCAGAGTCTTTTCCAAAGAGTCAACTCTTCCCATGAGGTGGCCAGAGTACTGGAGTTTCAGCTTTAGCATCAGTCCTTCCAAAGAAATCCCAGGGCTGATCTCCTTCAGAATGGACTGGTTGGATCTCCTTGCAGTCCAAGGGACTCTCAAGAGTCTTCTCCAACACCACAGTTCAAAAGCATCAATTCTTCGGCTCTCAGCCTTCTTCACAGTCTAACTCTCACATCCATACATGACCACAGGAAAAACCATAGCCTTGACTAGACGGACCTTTGTTGGCAAAGTAATGTCTCTGCTTTTCAATATGCTATCTAAGTTGGTCATAACTTTCCTTCCAAGGAGTAAGCGTCTTTTAATTTCATGGCTGCAGTCACCATCTGCAGTGATTTTGGAACCCAGAAAAATAAAGTCTGACACTGTTTCCCCATCTATTTCCCATAAAGTGGTGGGACCGGATGCCATGATCTTCGTTTTCTGAATGTTGAGCTTTAAGCCAAATTTTTCACTCTCCTCCTTCACTTTCATCAATAGGCTTTTTAGTTCCTCTTCACTTTCTGCCATAAGGGTGGTGTCATCTGCATATCTGAGGTTTTTGATATTTCTCCCGGCAATTTTGATTCCAGCTCGTGTTTCTTTCAGTCTAGCGTTTCTCATTATGTACTTTACATATAAGTTAAATAAACAGGGTGACAATATACAGCCTTGACATACTCCTTTTCCTATTGGAACTAGTCTGTTGTTCCATGTCCAGTTCTAACTGTTGCTTCCTGACCTGCATACAGATTTCTCAAGAGGCAGATCAGGTGGTCTGGTATTCCCACCTCTTTCAGAATTCTCCACAGTTTCTTGTGATCCACACAGTCAAAGGCTTTGGCATAGTCAATAAAGCAGAAATAGATGTTTTTCTGGAACTCTCTTGCTTTTTCCATAATCCAGTGGATGTTGGCAATTTGATCTCTGGTTGCTCTGCCTTTTCTAAAACCAGCTTGAACATCAGGAAGTTCACGGTTCACATATTGCTGAAGCCTGGCCTGGTGAATTTTGAGCATTACTTTACTAGCGTGTGAGATGAGTGCAATTGTGCAGTAGTTTGAGCATTCTTTGGCATTGCCTTTCTTTGGGATTGGAATGAAAACTGACCTTTTCCAGATAAAGGTTATTTTATAATGACTATAAATGAAATAAAACTAAGATTTTTGAATCACTAATAAACCTGTGAGTTAATACACCTGTGAGTTATAATACACCTGTGAGTTATACCATATTATATATATTAATATTACTTCAGTTTTAAAACAGTCTCCAAAGGACTTGGACATAGATATATTTACTTAAGATTTTTTTTTAATCAAACAAAAGAGTTTACATTTTTGGTGATATTTTAATACATTTTTTAAGAGCTAACTTGTACCATATAGATTTACACGCTTCTCAGCAGTTCACTTCAGTTCAGTTCAGTCGCTCAGTTGTGTCCAACTCTTTGCAACCCCATGAACTGCAGCACGACAGGACTCCCTGTCCATCACCAACTTCCAGAGCCTACCCAAACTCATGTCCTTTGAGTCGGTGATGCCATCCAACCATCTCATCCTCTGTCGTCCCCTTCTCCTGAGCTTTAGTTTTTCCTGATGTTTCTAACTGGCTTCATTTTCACCCCTTGCATGGTTTATCTTCAGCATTTCCTCCATTTCTTTCCAACGGTGCCTCATGTGATACCGAGTCCCCTGTCCCCACAGACTCTGGACTTCTTATCCCATTCTGGACTGGTTTCTCTCTAGGTCTGCTGCGCGCCCAACTGGGATCCTTGGATTCCGTTCCCATGGGGTTGATGTTCCTGACTCCTGGATCCCATATCTATCTCTCGTGGGTATTCTTTACCTTCCTCCATAATTAAACAAACACATCATCTATTTTTTTTCCTGCATCTCATTTTCAAGTAACTTTCTAAAAGTCTGCTGCAGGGTGAAGGCTGCTGTGAATGTGGGATGGGACGTGGGGGTGGTGGGCTTGTCCCCTCCTCTCCCCTTGGCCTCCCTCTCATCTTGCTCTCTCTGGGGCTCTGCCCAGGAGACCATTCTCTCCTGTGAACACGCTCCCTGTTTCTCTCCCTCTACTGTACTTCTCTTTACTCAGCTATCACTTCTCCGTCCAGTGAGTCTTCAAATATTTGTGAAAGACTCTGGTCTCCTATTGCTCCCATGCTTGTTTTTCTTAGCAGCAGAGGGAGGCTATGGTGAGTGGGATGAGCCCAGTGAGTGGGGTGGAATCCAGTCTACCAAGGGCAAGACCTCTGACCTTGGGCAAGTCAGGTAACATCTGTGAGTCAGCTTCCTTATCTGTAAATACTGATAAATGTGCATATCTCAAAGGTTAATGAAATGAAATATGAGTTTTCATTGGTAAAGTTTTACAGCAAATAATAATGCAGAGCAAAGTGAAAGTTGGTCAGTCATGTCCGACTCTTCATGATCCCTTGGATTACACAGTCCATGGAATTCTCCAGGCCAGAATACTGGAGTGGGTAGCCGTTCCCTTCTCCAGGGGATCTTCCCAACCCAGGGATAGAACCCACGTCTCCTATATGGCAGGTGGATTCTTTAGCAACTGAGCCACAAGGGAAGCCCAAGTGAAACTGTTTCCACTCGATTCTGAACCGGGGACCTTTTGCATGTTAGGTGAACATGATAACCACTACACTATGGAAACCATGCACTCTTATCGGTAGATGGTATTATACCTATATATACCTTTACCATCATTTCAGTCAAGTCTCAGGAGGAGTAGTTGATAGAAGCTCTTTTGCTTTCTTAAAAAGAGTAGCTAAACATCATCAACACTTGCTTTCCTTCCTCATCTCCCATGGCAAGGTAATCACATGCAGAACCAAAATAAATGATTTAATTATAAAGATCTGAATTTTTTTAAATAAAGACCACTGAGAATGGGTATGTCTGAAAGGATGGACACCCTCATATATTATAAGTGCGAACATAAATTGCTACAGTTTCTTTGCATGGCATGGTGGCTCCAGGTATGGAAATTTTTTAGGTGTTGATGCCACCTGATCTTAATTCTACTTCTAGATATAGCTTAAGGATACAGTCTCAGATGTAGGTGAAGTTTTACACAAGGAGAATATTCTTTGCACTATTATTTACATAAAGGATTAGAAACTCCATCAAGTCCAATATTCAGGAGGGGAAAGCAAGGAGGACAGAACAGCTGCAGGGGTCTCAGCCACTCAGAGCAGGGATACAGGAATTGGGGCAGGGCTGGTGGGACTCCAGGCCCTTGTGGGGAAAAAGGCTCTTGCAGAAGCAAGGAAGACCTGGGCTATGGGAGCCGTATCACCAGGAACTTTATCAAGGAGAGACTTGATAGGGAGCAAGACATCATTTTGGAAGGAAGAGTCATTTACCAATGAACATATATCCACAAATAAATCTTTTTGTATATATAGGGAGTAGAGCATAGTCATCACACACATGTGATTTGCATCAGAAGACTCAGGGTCTAGTCCAGACTCTGGCACCAGCATGACAATTTGGACTCAGCTAAGTCTGAGTGAGTTTCAGGAGCCTGCATGTTAAGGACACTGGATCAATGTTATTAATATTAGTTACTACCAATTCAAAAACACAGGTGTCCCAACCTCACCTCATTTCCAGAGTATTCACCTCCTATCTGTTCTTCTAGTCTCTGGCTTTATTGTTCCTATAACTTCGCAGATGGCTGTCTCCTGTCTGATTTCCTTCTCCTTGTGCCCCAACAGGAGAGCAGGACTCTGACTTGGCTTGGAAGGAGCCGTAGGAGGTGAATGACTTTTCTTAACTAACAACCAGCAGAGCCCAGGAGACAGAGAACCGCACTGGGCTAAGTTCCTGGAGGCACCGGTGGCCGTCCCGGGGGAACCCACTAGAGAACTTGTCCCTCGCTGCTCCCTGCAGCCGCTGCTCCTCACAGTGGAGCTCACAGTCTGTTTTCTCTTCCCAAGGGTGAGGCCACACCTCCTTCCAGCCTGATGCTGACAAGGAGCTGAAGGGAGATCTCTGAGAGCCCCTGCTGCCACCATGAGCTCAGAAAACTTCGGACACTGCTCAGGTAGTCAGCTCTATCTTCTCTGGAAGGTTCCTACTTGTGACCCAGAATTGAAGGTGGTATTTCCAGGCTGAGTTAAACTACAGAGGAATCAAGAACCATGAAGAGAATGGATAGGCATCCTTGAGCTTCCAAGAGAGACCAGGAGATTCCCCTCACCTTGGCGTCTGCCCACAGCCTCCTTCCCGGCCCTCTCCTCAGGGAGCCATGACCAAGGTGCTGACTTCCTGCCTCTCCCCCCACCAAGCAAGTGACTCAGGACGGAGGCCGGCAGAGCACACGCGGAGCATGGACAGCAGATGGCAGTCCCCACGGCCAGGCAGGCCTGGGAGAGGAGGTCCTCCAGCATCATTGGACTTCTCCTGCTCTCTCCCTTGGTCCAAGCCTCCTCCTGCTCCCAGACCTGGGGCATCACCACAGAAGCTGTTTCCTCCAGCTCTTCCCAGCCACCAGCCCAGCCTCTGCAAGGGTCAGTGGACCCTGCTCTGAACCCCAGTCTGGCCTTTGCCACCTCCCACCTGGAGGGGAGGGGTGATGAGGATCACATCTGGCTCCATCCCTCCTCCACCTGGTGGATCCCCTCCCCTGCCCATCCTAGAGTCTGTGGTCAGAAGCAGGAGTCCTCTCACATGGTAGTTTTACTCAATGGCATGGGGTCCTAAAGTCTTTTTAAAAATTAGGTAACATGAGTTTGTAATGTTTTCTAAGTTTCATGTGTACAACATTATATTTCTACTTCTATATACGCTATTGCATGCTCACCACCAAAAATGAGTTGCAAAGAATCCCCACTGTGTGCTATAGAGTAGAATGAGCAAATCACAAGAGCTTTAAATGGAAGGAGGAATCAAAGTCTTGTCCAAGAAATGTCTGACACTTGACCTTGGATTGAACCTCAGAGCTTTCAGCTCTGTGGCCTTGGGCTGCCCATTGTCCTGTCTGAGTTTCACTTGCCTCTTCTGTGAGATAAGGATAATGCCTCTTTGTGTGGATTTACGAAGAAACACATTTGATATCAAGTCCCAGCCCATACACACATATATAGCCTGGGCCACCAATATCTTACCTACAATTCCATAACCTCCAGATCTCTGAAATCACTCAGGGATTTTGATAAGTCATTGAGGAGTAGTCTTACCCTGTAGTGATCTGAGGCTCTTTGTAGTCATTACATTCTTTATCCCATTTAACGTGAGTATTCAATTGTCTCACTACCCAAACATGAAAGCATTCATTTACAGGGCACTGCCCATCTATTCTGGAAGGGGCAACTAACAAATCACACTTGCTCTCTCTTCTCTTTGTATATGTGTGTTCAGTTGCTCAGTCATGTCCAACTCTTTGCAACCGCATGGACTGCAGCCTGCCAGCCTCCTCTATCCGTGGGATTCTCCAAACAAGAATATTGGAGTGGCTTGCCATGCCCTCCTTCAAGGGATCTTCCTGACTCAGGGATCAAACCTGCCTCTCTTACATCTCCCGCATTGGCGGGCAGGTTCTTTACTACTAGAACTCCCTGGGAATCCCACCTATGCCCTCAATTTACCTGGGAATCCCACGTAGGACCTCATTTCACCTAACCTCCTTACAAGCCCTATCTTCAGAAAGGTCACCAGGGGGTTAACTCTTCAACACAAATTGGGGGTGGAGGAGGGACAGTCCATCCATAACTCTAGGTGACCTCACCAAGAGCACCCCAGGTGACTGCTGCTCAGAAAGATGAGTTTTAACTATTTTATACTCAATAACATTTATTTCCCACCACTAATTCTTCTAATCTTATTCCCTTTTCTTTCATCTACATATTGAGATCTTTTTGAGGAGGTCATTGAATGTCTCTGGGACATACTGAGCAGAGAGGAACTGCTACTCCTGTTGAATGAATTCCTGGAGAGAATTAAGGCTGAGGCCAGTTTGTCCAGGTAACCAGCACAGGTCCACCAGGAAGGTCACCCACGTCCCCCAGCACCAGGCTAGCTTCCTCCTGGAGTAACGCCTCCTCCAGGCAGGACCCTACTGTTGGGGCCAGAGGTGTTCCTTCTCAAGATCCCATCAGGAATGTTTCCTCCATGTCATTTGCTGACAGTGAATGATCGTGGGTTGAGAAGAGATGAAACCTGCAAGGAAGGCGCAGGTTATGTGACCTTGGACAAGTTACTGGACTACTCTCTGCTTTAGTTTCTTCATCTTTTCATTTTTACTGTGAGGACACTGAGATCATGCATGTAAAGTGCTTCCCATAATGACTGACACAGAGTAAGTACTCAATTAATAGTAGCATTTAAAAGTTCCCACCAGCCACAGGATAGAGACTGGGCAGGTTTCACATACAAAGCTTCCATTGTCCTCAGGACACATTACTGAAGTGGATTCGCTGTGTGATAAGATGCATGGAGTACTGCTCATCAGGGACACTCACCTTGCTTAAAAGCCAATTACCCTGATCTGTCATCTCCAGCCCCTCCTGGAAGTCAGACTCATGCCCCAGTGTCCAGCTCTACCAGATGGCAGAACTGATACCATGGGACCCAGAGACCTTGGGTCACTCATCACCTTATCAGACTGACCAGTGACCAAAGGCCAGGCAGGCAAGGGCACTCCTATCAGCCAGAATTCTAGGGGCTTAGGGACCACTTCCCAGTAGCCAAGGGCAAAGGGCAAGGAGACTTCTCACTACACACTGAGGCCTTTGAATGAAGGTTTTCTCCTCCAGTCCTACATGTCTTTGTTTATCTGTGGAGTTCCCACTCCAAAAACTCTTTCAAAGTGGTGGTGTTGACCCACCTGTGAGACATCTTTACACATACCTTTTCTTTGGCTGAGCCATAGGGCCTATGGGATCCTCATTCCCCAACCAGGGATTGAGTCAAGGCCAGCAGTGGGAGTGCAGAGTTGAAACCTCCGGACCACCTGGGAATTCTCTCAATACCTCTCTTAAGTTGCCAGTATCCTAAGGTGACCTCGTTTACTTATCTAAGTTTAGCTATTTAAAAATGGAGTATCTATAAAGTGTGAAACGTGTTTAAGGTTGAAAGAGAAAATTTTACGTTTATAAAATTCTTTTCTAATGATTTATAGTAACATATCTGTATTTATGCAGAATAGATATTATGGAGCCAATTTACAGACAAGCAAACTGCCTTTCTAATCCCTTGACCTTCATCATTACAGGGAAGACGCAGATGAAATACACAAATATCTGAACGAATTGAAATGAGTCTTGGTTGAGGAAGACCAAGAAAGACTCCCCAAAGAGCAGCTGGACAGGAGGAGGTTTCTGAATAAGTTTCCTCGGGTGAAACAGCAGCTGGAGGAGTTCATAGGCAAGTTCCATGAGCTCGCAGACAAGGCTGAGAAGGTCCATAAGGGATGCACCATCTCCAACGTGATGGCCCACAGCACCGGTGCTGTGTCCGGTATTCTGACCATCGTTGGCCTGGCTCTGGCACCCGTGACAATGGGGGCCAGTGTGGTGCCCTTGGCCACTGGGATAGGGCTGGGAGCAGCAGCTGGTGTGACCAGTGTGTCCACCAGTATCATCGAACGTGTGAAGAGGTCATCAGCAGAAACCGAAGCCAGTCGCATGATGTCAACTCTCATCAAGAGATGGAAGGTTCTCCTAGAGGTACTCAAGAGCATCCCCACAACAGAGAAAGTCACAAAAGCTGTACAGTGCATTGAAATGCACATCCATGCCATGGAGACAGGCAGTGCCAACCCTGGCTCTGCGGCCAATGCAAGCATCTACATGAGCCCTGGGAGAATCTCAGGCCCAGCCATCCAGCATATAGAGGCAGGTTTCAAAGCCACAGCTTTAACAATTAGCAAAAGAGCCCAGATTGCAGGTTTGGCCACTGCAGGGCTGTTCCTTCTGGTGGATGTGGGCTTCCTGGTGAAGGCGTCAATGCACTTGCACGATGGTGCAAAGACAGAAGCAGCCGAAAGCCTGAGGCAGTGGGCATGGGAGCTGGAGAGGAAGTTGGAGGAGCTCACCCAGATCTATGAGAGTCTGCAGGAGGACCTGATTTAACCACCCCCAGAGCAGTGCGGGGTCCAGGGACATGTGAGGGGCTAAAGTGCAGAGGTACCTTGTTCGAAGGAAAGAGAGGGAGAGCACATTAATGAAGCTGGGTGTTAGGTTTTCGGCATTTCTGTGGTTGAGCAAAGCAAGGAAGGGATGGATGTAGGTGAAAGATGAGGGATAGAAGGAAGGGGCCTGGAGGCCGGATTAAGAGAGGAGGGGGAACCAGAGAATGAGAGGCAGGGAGAAACCACTTTTTTTCATACTAAGAACGTTTTATTTTGTATTGGAGTATAGCCGATTAACAATGTTGTGATAGTTTCAGGGGAATACCAAAGGGACTCAGCCATTCATATACACGTACCCATTCTCCCCAAAACTCCCCTCCCATCAGAAACCACTTACTTTGGACTAAAGATGACACTGGAAGCAGAATAAAGGGAGAGGCAGGGGAACTAGCAATGAGAGGCCAGGTATACGAACGGGTTGGAAATGGGAGAACGTCAGTTAGGATTGTTGGGATCCAGAAGTAGCAGGGGCTCCTCTATAGCCGTCCACAGGCTGTGATGTCCCAGCAAGAAGAGTCTTCCCCTGGTGTTGGTCTATAGACCTCTCCTCCAACATCAACTCACCTTTGGCTCTAGCTGATTTGTCTTACTTCAGCTCAGTTCAGTTCAGTTGGTCAGTCGTGTCTGACTCTTTGCGACCCCATGGATTGCAGCACGCCAAGCCTCCTTGTCCAGCACCAACTCCTGGAGTTCACTCAGACTCATGTCCATTGAGTCAGTAATGCCATCCAGCTATCTCATCCTCTGTCACCCCTTCTTTTCCTGCCCCCAATCCCTCCCAGCATCAGAGTCTTTTCCAATGAGTCAACTCTTTGCATGAGTTGTCCAAAGTACTGGAGTTTCAGCTTTAGCATCATTCCTTCCAAAGAAATCCCAGGGCTGATCTCCTTCAGAAAGGACTGGTTGGATCTCCTTGCAGTCCAAGGGACTCTCAAGAGTCTTCTCCAACACCACACTTCAAAAACATCAAATCTTCAGTGCTCAGCTTTCTTCACAGTCCAAGTCTCACATCCATATATGACCACTGGAAAAACCATAGCTTTGACTGGATGGACCTTTGCTGGCAAAGTAATGTCTCTGCTTTTCAATATGCTATCTAGGTTGGTCATAACTTTCCTTCCAAGGAGTAAGTGTCTTTTAATTTCATGGCTGCAGTCATCATCTGCAGTGATTTTGGAGCCCCAAAATATAAAGTCTGACACTGTTTGCCCATTTATTTCCCATGAAATGATGGGACCAGATGTCATGATCTTCATTTTCTGAATGTTGAGCTTTAAGCCAACTTTTTCACTCTACTCTTTCACTTTCATCAATAGGCTTTTTAGTTCCTCTTCACTTTCTGCCATAAGGGTGGTGTCATCTGCATATCTGAGGTTTTTGATATTTCTCGCAGCCATCTTGACTCCGGCTAGTGCCTCTTCCAGTCCAGCGTTTCTCATGATGTACTCTGCATATAAGTTAAATAAGCAGGGTGACAATATACAGCCTTGACGTACTCCTTTTCCTATTTCGAACCAGTCTGTTGTTCCATGTCCAGTTCTAACTGTTGCTTCCTGACCTGCATATAGGTTTCTCAAGAGGCAGATCAGGTGGTCTGGTATTCCCATCTCTTTCAGAATTCTCCACAGTTTCTTGTGATCCACACAGTCAAAGGCTTTGGCATAGTCAATAAAGCAGAAATAGATGTTTTTCTGGAACTCTCTTGCTTTTTCCATGATGCAGTGGATGTTGGCAATTTGATCTCTGGTTCCTCTGCCTTTTCTAAAACCAGCTTGATCATGTGGAAGTTCACGGTTCACATATTGCTGAAGCCTAGCTTGGAGAATTTTGAGCATTAGTTTACCAGCATGTGAGATGAGTGCAATTGTGCGGGTGGTTTGAGCATTCTTTGGCATTGCCTTTCTTTGGGATTGGAATGAAAACTGACCTTTTCCAGTCCTGTGACCACTGCTGAGTTTTCCAAATGTGCTGGCACATTGAGTGCAGCACTTTCACAGCATCATCTTTCAGGATTTGAAATAGCTCAACTGGAATTCCATCACCTCCACTTGCTTTGTTCGTAGAGATGATTTTTAAGGCCCACTTGACTTCACATTCCAGGATGTCTGGCTCTAGGTGAGTGATCACACCATTGTGATTATCTTCGTCATGAAGATCTTTTTTGTATAGTTCTTCTGTGCATTCCTGCCTCCTCTTCTTAATATCTTCTTCTTCTGTTAGTTTCATACCATCTGTCCTTTATCAGCCCATCTTCGCATGAAATGTTCCCTTGGTATCTCTAATTTTCTTGAAGAGATCTCTAGTCTTTCCCATTCTGTTGTTTTCCTGTATTTCTTTGCATTGATCGCTGAGGAAGGCTTTCTTATCTCTTCTTGCTATTCTTTGGAACTCTGCATTCAGATGCTTATATCTTTCCTTTTCTCCTTTGCTTTTCACTTCTCTTCTTTTCACAGCTCTTTGTAAGGCCTCCTCAGACAGACATTTTGGTTTTTTTGCATTTCTTTTCCATGGGGATGGTCTTTTTCATGAACCTCCGACCATAGTTCATCAGGCACTCTATCAGATCTTGTCCCTTAAATCTATTTTTCACTTCCACTGTATAATCATAAGGGATTTGACTTAGGTCATATTTGAATGGTTTGGTGGTTTTCCCTACTTTCTTCAATTTCAGTCTGAATTTGGCAATAAGGAGTTCATGATCTGAGCCACAGTCAGCCCCTGGTCTTGTTTTTGTTGACTGTATAGAGCTTCTCCATGTTTGGCTGCAAAGAATATAATCAATCTGATTTCGGTGTTGACCATCTGGTGATGTCCATGTGTAGAGTCTTCTCTTGTGTTGTTGGAAGAGGGTGTTTGCTATGACCAGTGCATTTTCTTGGCAGAACTCTATTAGTCTTTGTCCTGCTTCATTCCATATTCCAAGGCCAGATTTGACTGTTACTTCAGGTGTTTCTTGACTTCCTACTTTTGCATTCCAGTCCCCTATGATGAAAAGGACATCTTTTTTGGGTGTTAGTTCTAAAAGGTCTTGTAGGTCTTCATAAAACTGTTCCACTTCACCTTCTTCAGCATTACTGGTTGGAGCATAGACTAGGATTACCCTGATATTGAATGGTTTACCTTGGAAATGAACAGAGATCATTCTGTCGTTCTTGAGATTGCATCCAAGTACTGCATTTTGGACTCTTTTGTTGACCATGATGGCTACTCCATTTCTTCTAAGGGATTACTGCTTGCAGCTGTATATATACTGGTCATCTGTGTCTTACTAGGGCAGTGACTTCTTTTGTTTGTTTGTTTTATTGAAGGATAATTGATTCACAACATTCTGTTAATTTCAGATATACAGCAAAGTGATTCAGTTATACAGATATCGATTTATTTATCTGGGTTTCCCAGGTGGTAAAGAATATGTCTGCTAAGCAAGAGACACAGGTTTGATTCCTGGGTATAGAAGATTTCCTGGAGGAGGAAATGATACCCCACTCCAATATTCTTGTCTGGGAAATCCCATAGACAGTGGAGCCTGGCGTGTTACAGTCCACGGTGTTGCAGAGTCAGACATGACAGAGCATCTGAGTATGTATATGTCTATATTCTTTTTTGTTCATTTCCATTACAGTTTATTACAAAGTATTGAATACTGTTCCTATGCTAGTACAGTAGGCAGGCCAATTTACATTCCCGCCAACAGTGTAGGAGGGTTCCCTTTTCTCCACAGCCTCCGAGCATTGTAGATGTAGGGGATGGCCCTGTGATCGCTGTAGGGGAGATAACTTATTGTAGTTTGATTGCATTTCTCTAATAACTAGTGACGTTGAGTGTGTTTTCACGTACCCGCTGGCCATCTGGACGTCTGCATGAAGAATGGTCTGTGTAGACCTTCAGGCAGTGGCTTCTTGACGACAGTGGTGGTGAGGCTGTGGCAGCAGCGGTGTGACAGCACAGTGGATGGAACACCTGACACGCTGCCAGGAGCTCTTTGGGGCCAGAGTGCACCGAGACACCAGTGACGTTTCATGAAAATCCAAATGCAGAGGAGGAACAGAGGTTGATTAAAAGAAAGAAAGAAAGAAGGATGAAACAAGGAGGTAGAAACAGGTCAAGGAACTTTCGGTGTGTCAGGAGATGAAACAGCCTGGGGCCAACAGACATGACTCTCTGACCCTCAGTTTCTTCTTCAGCTGGGGGTGAGGCTGGATACGATATTTCAGGTGGTTCTGGTTCTCTCCACCTTGTGTTCTCTAGACTCTGGTTCAATAAATACGAGCTGATTCACTGAGGCTTCCTTGCATTGACTGAGGGGCTCAGCTGGGCTCCAGATGCCTGACCTCCTTCCCCGGGAGCCTCTCTCCAGGGTCTCAGGGAGCATGTGCTCCATGGCTCCTCCTGTCTGCCTGCTGGGCTCCCATCCAATCATTTCCCTAAGATCCTGGAGTCCTGCAGGCTTCGTGGGATGCCCGGGGGAGCCCATATCATCTGACTTGGGCTGAGCACTGGGATGCTCCTCGTCCAGCCCCAGGGACCAGAATGGACACCCAAGGGTGATTGAGAGCGGAGGGCTTGTGTGCAGGTGTGAGAGAGGGTCAGCCGTAAACAGAGGGGAGAGAGAGACAGCACACACCTCACCCAGGCTGCCTTCACGCATCAGTAGGACTCCTGCAGGAGCTTCCAGAACTGCCTTCCTGTGTTTACCTTAGGGCACTGCCCTGCCCCACTCATCTATTCCCCGCACAGGCTAGAATGACCCATAAGAATATCGACCTTAACACAACTGCTTTCACCTCCTCCACGGCTACCTGTGACTCTGAGCACAGATGCTGAAGCCTAATTGCAGACCAAAGCAGTGTGCTGGAGCTGGGGTCCCCTGAGGGCAGAGCTGGAGGCCAGGCTCACTCGATCTCCAGGAGCAGGACTGAGGGGCTGGGGGATGGAGCAGGCATGGAGGGAAAGTCCATCCAAGGCCATGTTCTGACTTGGTCACCCATCTGGGATTGCACCTGCCTGGACCTTCTGAGGAGCCTTCATGGGGTGCCTCAGGCTCCTCCTCTCCCAGAAGTAGAGGGGAGCATCCTGGTGTGGCTCTTGCCCCCATGGGCCTGCTCCACAGGGCACTGACTCTCTGAGTTTCCTTGTCGGAGCATGTGAGCACCTAACTGGCTCCCACACCTGGAGCCCAAGGCAGGGGCCAGAGACACGGGACCTGGAAATGATCCCAGGACGTCTCCTAAGTCCCTCCCAACATGCTGCAGGGCCCTCTCCCCACTTTTGTCCAAACCTCCCTCCGAAGACTTTCCTCAGTGCCTCTGACTCCCTCTCAGCCCGTGTTTCCCTGAGGCTTCAATCAGCCCTTCCATTCCTTCCTGAAGATGTCAGCAGTCACGGCCAGCATCTTTCTGATCCCCAATCATGAGTTTTATTCCTCTTTAATTCTTTGTAAGTTCCTGGGGAATTCAAATCCTGCCCAGACTTCTCTTGGGCAGGGTTCTAGGCACTGGATACAGAACCATTCAGTTTCCATCCCCCGTCCCTCTGAACCCTTAGAGCTGGACCCCATTCAGCTCCATGTGCAGATGATGCAATTCCACAGTTACCCCAGTGTCAGCTGAGATCCCTGTGGTTCTGAATACAGAAACTGAGTTGGCTAAGTGAGCCCAGAAGAGCATGCGGTGGACAGATGCAGGCCAGGTCAGAGAATGGAAAGAAGCCCCCAAACCTGCACAGTTCAGGAAGGACAGAAAGTAGGGCAGGTCCCCCTGCAGGAGCTCACAGTCTGTCCCCAGAGGCCCCTTCCAGCAGGGAGCTTAGGTCCAAGGCCCTGGAATCTCAGTGTCAGGTTCCCAGGAGACAGAGGAGCTTGGGTCTGAGGACTATATTCTTGGACCAATAGGTCAGGCTGAAGAATAATGAAGATGAATGGTTAACAGGGACCTGAACCCTGGGGGGAGAGTCTCAGGAAGAGAGACTCCAGATTGAGTGCTCCCTGGATGCACACGTGCCCTCTTCTCAGACCAATGGATATGACTCTCCTCACCCTGTTCTGGGTCCAACATCCCACACACAACAATAAGTGCACCGGCCACTTCCCCAGCTGGAGACAAACACGAATCACCTCCCCCAGCTGTGTGTTGCAGGGATGTCAGGGGTGAAGGGCCCCAACATGATGCCAGTGCTTGTCCTGCTCTGTGGGCTCCTTTCCCAGTACTCCGCATGTATGTTATACATGTGCAGCAACAGGGACGTGCAGTAGACCCCAGGACCTCCAGGAGCACTGCTCCCTGAAACCAATCTTCACTGGGATCCCACTTCCAGTCCCTCTTTCCTGCGGGGAAATTCTCCCCTGTGGAGCCTGGGCTGGGCCACCGCTGTGTCAGCACTGTCACCTGGGTCCCTATCAAGACCTCACTGTCCCTCTGAGAGCACGTGATTGTCACCCCAACGGAGAACAGGAGGGAGCTGGGCCCAGGGTCCAGGAGTGTGGCCACAGCCCCCACCTGGGAAGGGCCATCCTGGGTGGGGCCTCCGGGTGCCTGGAGCCTCTTCCCTGGATCCATGTTGAGCTGATTGGTCAGGAGGATGCAGGGTGTCCTGTTTCAGGAGGAAGTGAAGCAAGCATGTGGTGTTTCTGTAACACAGCTCATCCTGGGCCCAGGATGGTGGACCCACCTCCTTGGAGCCCAAGCCACAGAGCTGTCTGTTGCCACTTGCTGTGCTTCCCAATGTGGGGAGAGATGGGCACAGGTCTGTCCTGCCACCCAGGACCTGAGTCCCTTCTGGCAGGGCCTGTTTTGGAGGCTTCTAGCTCCTCACTTGGCCCTGAGTTTGCTGGTTTTAAGCTGCTGCTCCTAGTTCTCACAAATGCCTTGAAGTTCACAGAGCTGCCCTCATACCAAGCGGCACACAGCCTCCAGCTGCCTTGTTCCCGGGGCTTAGACTGAAGAGAACAGGGGTGTCTTGAATCTGCAGAGGTCCATACTTAGAATCCACCGGTTATCCTCAGGAAGTTGTGCTGCTGACAGAGAATATCTAACAACTGGTTACGCTCAGATGCCTGTGGAGCTGGCCTGGACCCAGCCTCTGCCACAAGGACAGTTGGTGAGGAGCACCTTGCACTGTCCCAGTGAGGCTCTCAAGCCACCTGTGATGTTGCCCGTCACCCTGCACAGGCCCCACACTGCTCAGCCACCCCTCTTAGCTCTTGTGCTTCTGAAGGACGTTGAAGCCAGTCTTCACTTTACAGTACGTTTTTCGAAAGAAACTTTTGGGACTTCCCTGGTGGTCCAGTGGTAAAGAAGCTGCGTGCCAATGCAGGGGACACGGGTTTGATCCCTGGTCCGGGAAGATCCGACATGCTGGGAGCAACTAAACCTGTGCACCGCAACCACTGAGCCCACTCCCTAGAGTCCGTGCTCTGCAAAAAGAGAAGCCACTGCAATGAGAAGCCCGATATTCGACGAAGAGTAGCGCACTCGCTGCAACTAGAGAAAGCAGCCCCTGTCCCCACAGCAGTGAAGACCCAGGGCAGTCAAATAAACAAACAAGGACATTGTTTCCCTAGTTACCTAAGGTAATGCCTCCTGAGCCCCACTATCTACTGCCACCTTTGTTAGAAATGCATGTGGGCACAGACTCCAGGGGTAGGTCCCTACAGGGCTGAGGTTCTGTATTTCTACCTGTCCCGTGCTATCCCCCACCTGCCCCCTCCTGCATCCCCTCAGCCCCACTCTCCCTGAACCAGGAGGAGACTGCCCACAGAGCAGCAGGGAAACCTAGGCTCCAGGCCCCTTCCCTGGCCTTGGCCTTGACCTTGCTCCAGGGCTCTATGGTGGATGGGGTGCCCCATGGTTAGCAGCAGGCTCTCCTACTCTGGATCGAAGCCCTGGAGCTCGAGAGCAACCTATACCGCATGGGCCAGAGCAAGGTCCTCTTCCGGGCCGGCGTGCTGGCCCACCTGGAGGAGGACCGGGACCTGAAGATCACGGATGTCATCATTGGCTTCCAGGCCTGCTGCAGGGGCTACCTGGCCAGGAGGTGAGTCCCAGGACACCCAGCCCACCCAGCCTGATCCTGCTTGGGGTCCCTAACTATCCTGTGGTGGAGGGCACTTAGGAAGTGGGGCCTGGGCACCCTCATGCTGGCAGTTTTCCCCTGGGGAGGCCCACATGGCTTTCCCTGCCCCTCAATTTCTGCCTGAGGTTTAAAGGAAGCAGGCGGGAGGGATGACTGTGCTGGATTTTCCCTCCAGGAAAGCTCCTGACTCCCACTGTTCCTCCCTGTATCCCTTCTGTAGGGGTGACACCCAAAGCCAGCTGTCCCCAGAGGACCCCAAGGTCTGGAAAGGAGGCATCCTTGAGTCCCGGCAGCTCCAGTAAGCTCAGGAGCGGAATTGTCCGGGTCAGTGGGCAGAGCAGCGGCCTGTTTGCCCCTTGACTCCTCTCTATCTGGGGTCTGGGGCTTCTGTCTTGGCCTGAGCCCTGAACTCTGGGAACAGGGTGTCAAATGGATGTTTGCAGGATGTGAGCTGCTGACATTCTCCCACCAAACACAAGTCTCTGAGTTCCTGGAAGAGCACCCCACCTCTCCCATCCTCTTAACTCCTTTACCTGCAAAATGCAACAGATACATAACAGTTGTGTTAAGGCCAAACTATGGTTGGCTATCCTCATGGAGTAATCTCCTGTCCCTCCCTCAAACCTGGAGGGAGGGGACCATGATGGGCCAGGGACATTTCCAGGGGTGAAGCAGCCCTGAGGGAAGGGCAGGCGGGCCTTCGTGGGGCATCCAGGTCCACTTCTGCTTGAGGCAAACCGAGAAGTTCACCAACAGTCCAGCTGCAGGACTCTCAGATTGTGGGAACTTGACCTCCATTTCTTCATCTGTGAAACGGAGCCAGCACTCCTAGAGCTGATGTGAGATTCAACAGGAAAGGCGTGGATGGTGTGAGCACAGTGCCTGCCACACGCTCAGCCCCGTCCACAGAGGCTCTTTGCTCAGAATCCCAACGGAGGCAGGGCCAGCTCTCTGTTGCAGCCGTCTCTGAGTCGCCAGGACACTGGTTTTCTGATAAAAGTCTTCCATTTGGAGAGAAAAAAATCTGTGGTCAGGTGGAGATAAACCGAGGTAGCAAAGGGCAGCGTGCTCTCAGCCCTTCCCACGAACTTCTGCATCCACCTTATGGCAGTGACCACCAAGGCTGGGCCCCTCCTGTGGGCCCTCAGGACTAAAGGCGTGATTCTGTCCCTGCCAGCAGGGCTAAGTCCAGAGGGATCTGAACATGTGGGGTGGAGGAGGGGCTTAGATGGCTGAGGGATGACCTGTGGCCCCTCTTCCAGGTACCGTGGGCACAGAGCAGGAAACAGTGGGCTCTGCAGGCGAGGTCATGGAGGACTTCTCAGAGGAGGCTTCTCAGATTCGGGTTTTGCAGAAAGATTTCTCCCAGTTGGGTGCAGCAGGTGTCCCTGGCAGAAGAACCTGTGTGAGCAAATCCTGAGAGCCACATGAGCGTGGCCCTCCACAGCAGAGTGTGACCAGTACGCGCTGAGCAACTGGTGTGTTCTGGACAGGACCACGTGCTGGTGGCACAAAGGTGAACGAGGCAGGCCGGCTGGTGAGTGTGGGTTTGGCGGGTGAGAAGATGGAAATATGGACAAGTGATTTGCCAAGGGACTCATGCTGTGTTGGTGGCAGGTCTTCCTTCAAGGAGCCCGAGGCAGGGTGGACTGTGTCAAGAAGGACTGTCAGGACTGGACTTGTTTCTCTAGGGTGTCAGCAGGAGGGGGAATAGCCCAGGGTGGGGCCTGGTGGGTGGGACGTTTGTTTGAATTGAGAACTCGGATAAGGATTTTGACTTTCACTTTTGTTTCCCAGAGTATATCTGGGCCCAGAGGGTGTATGTGGTCATTGCAGAGACACACAGCTAGCGGCTGCATCTGCACAGATGTGAACAACTGGATCTTGTTCACACTTGGACAGAGGAAGTTTCCTGAGTAAGCAGGAGGGTAAGAACCCGCTCATCCCATCTACCTACCCTCAGGACGACTGTCTGAGAAAAGGATGACTGTCACTAACTGACAGAAGAAGGAATGGAAGCTCAGAGGGTGAGGTCAGTAGGTTAAGCAGGGGCAGAGCCTGGATGTGGAGGCTGGTGTGTCTGAGGGCTTCCTCCCAGCTGAGGGACCCTAAACAGAGCAGAGGGAGGGCCACACCTGCTCAGGTGGGCTCAGCTCAGGATGTGGACTCCTGACACATGAGCAGCGACCCCAGAAGGAAGGAGTATGTTCCGGGTACTCAGCCATTTAGGAAATTAAAGGAAGCAGATGGGGTGGAGGAGGACAAGGAGTCAGAGCCTCCCCTCCTATGGCCTGGCCACCTTGAAGCTGTCCCGAGGGTGCTAGGCTAGGGCTGATGGAGGAAAGGGGATATTTTTCAGATACAAGGGATCAAGGTTTGTCGAAAAACTCTGCCTCTGAGTGCTAGGCTCAGTGCCAGGCCCTGGGGGACACTGCGGCCTGGAGACGGACAGGACACCAAGCGTGGAGTCGAAGGGCGTTGGCTTCCTGTGTTTGCTAAGCCCTCTGCTCTGTGGGTGATGGGAGGTCCTGTGTGGGGAAGGTGGCCCTGCTGGAAGAAGTAAGAAGGGCTCACTGCAAAAGGTCCACATACATCCCGGTGTTGCAATATTAAGATAAAAAGCCAAACTGTACAGATACCAGTATAATAGGCTTTTCTAAATCCAGCTTGAACATCTGGGAGTTCATGGTTCACATACTTTGAAGCCTGGCTTGGAGAATTTTGAACATTACTTTGCTAGCATGTGAGATGAGTGCAATTGTGTGGTAGTTTGAGCATTCTTTGGCATTGCCATTCTTTCTGACTGGAATGAAAACTGACCTTTTCCAGGCCTGTGGCCACTGCTCAGTTTCTTTCAGTCCCTTCAGTTTTTTCTCTCTGGTGTACGTTGGATCCTTTTGAAAGATTGATTGATTAGGATCTTTAGTTTCCTCTCCACCTCGTTCTCTTCCTCTTTCCCCCTTCTCCCCTCCCTCCCTTTCTAATTTTAACAGGGAAACTGGGGTTGTGCTGTGTCACCGAGAAGCTGCTTGTTTCATGTCCCCATAAGGGGTCCCACCCCTCATATTTTGGCCAGGCTGTGCCCAGGAGGGCGGAGCGTGCCCAGAGGCCCTGGACAGGAGGAGCAGCAGAGAAGAGACAGGGCCCCTGATGATGCGGGAGGGTTCTCAGACCTGGAGAAACTGAGCAAAAAGGGACCATGACCAGGAAAGTGTGGCCTTCAAGAGGAGCTGGAGAGCAACTGGGGGAAGGTGGCAGAGGGAGGCTTGGAGCTGGGCCTCCAGGGACAAGTAACCCGTCACGCGGTGAGGCCAGTGGGGAAGCACATGTCGTGGGGAGGGGCAGCCTGTGCCAAGTGTGGAGCCAGTCTCCTGCAGCAGGCCCTGTGGAGACAGAGAGCGTGAGGAAGACAGGAGCTGGGGCAGTCGGGAGGGTCCGGGTGCTCAGCCAGGGACTTTCTTAGGGCCCCTTTCCCTTCCCAGGGAGGGTGACTGCAGGCACAGGAGGGAGATGGTTGGGGAGAATCTGTCTGCCCACGAGGAGGGAAGGGATGCATGACTGGCCATGCAGCTGGGCAGGGACAGGCTTCTCCAGGGTCCTCCCCTCTCCCACTAACAGCCTTTCCAGAAAGGGGCCAATCAGAGGCTAACAGAGGAGGAAGCCCTGGATAGGAATCCAGCAGTGGAAGCATTATCAGCATCCACATGCATCTGAGGCCCCAGACAAGGGTCAGGAAGAGGCCAAAAATGGGAGGCAAGACGGAAGGATGAGTCCAGTGTTCAAGGCATTTACAGTGGTTTGTCATTATCCAGAAGCCGGCCCTTCTGCCTGAGCCCTCCTCTTCTTTCTACTTGACTCTGTTCTCATGTTTCATGATTTCAATAGGCTGACCAAGCTCCTGGGGTCCTGCAGGTTTGGGGCAGAGAGGGAGGCAGGGGACCAGCCAGATCTCCTCCTCTATCTACTTGAAG
The DNA here is from genome assembly GCF_019923935.1 of Bubalus bubalis. Classification (NCBI taxonomy): domain Eukaryota; kingdom Metazoa; phylum Chordata; class Mammalia; order Artiodactyla; family Bovidae; genus Bubalus; species Bubalus bubalis. The sequence goes on along the minus strand of NC_059160.1, from coordinate 45,839,819 downwards.
GAGGGCCTGCCTTTGTGAATTCTCTCCCATCCACATGACGGTGCCTCCAGCCTTTGACACCAAAGGCACACTCCCTAAAAACAAGCTGATGGTTACTCTTCCTGAGGGAGAGCTGTGAACATCACAGAGGAAGGTACAGAAAGAAAGATTCTAGGCTTAGAGCTTAGGTGAGGGGATTTGGGGGAAGCTCTAAGGAAATGGAGCTGCTCTAGATTGGGAGCTGCAGAGAATGGGAGGCAGCACTACCAACGGGCTCTCAGTACCTCATCTATGGAGAGGGGAGAGTAGAGCGAGGCTGAAGGTGTGATTGGTAAGAAGGAGCAGTCCCTCTTTTCAGCCAGGGGAGGGGGCGTGGTGTTGGGGGGCATAGTGACGGGTGTTTGCTATCTCCTTTGCTCCTGCTCTCAGGGTGACCCTGTGTGAGGCTGGAGTTCTGTGAGAGCCTTTACATCCAATGGGAGAAGAGCAGCACCCTGTTGTGATCCCAGGCCAGCCTCCGGATGTCAGGGGTTCTTTCTTTCTCAATCCTTTATAAACATTCGTGTAAACAAACAAAGGAAAATACCTATAGACTTCAAGACTCCTCTTATTATTAAATTCAATTACAAGAAAATACTTCCCATTACATTTGCTCTTCTTTGCACCATAGAAACAAAAGAAAGATACCAGCTCAGTTGTGTCCAACTCTTTGCAGCCTCATGGACTGTAGCCCTCCCAGCTCCTCTGTCCATGGGATTTCCCAGGCAAGAATACTGGAGTGGGCAAGCATTTCTTTCTCCAGGGGATCCTCCCTGCCCAGGCATCGATCCCATTTCTCTTTGGTCTTGCGTCTCTGCATAACCACTAGCATTCTTTTTAACCTTTATCTCTCTCTTTTTGGCCACATTTTTCTAAAGTCCTCTCTTTTGAATATTATTATGAACTCATGGCCTTTCACAAACTCAGCCTGTCTCATTGAAACATTCATAGCAATCATCTTTTATTGTTATTAGTATATGTGGGTGCCCCCTAATGACCACTTCTCTGATCATCTTCAAGAGCATCCTTGTCTTTGCAGGAGCCCAGATGCCAGTCTCTGGAATTCACCTCCCCTGCAAGGGGTCTTCCTTCCTTTGAGTGGATGGAAGTCCATGGGTGTACATGTGGGTGGGCAAGATGCTGCCAGACACAGCACAGTTCACTCTCATTATTCTGGTTTAACCCTGTTTTCATGCCTACTTTTCTAGAGAACTACGTTTCATCAACATGAACATGTCTCCTAACTGACAGTTGTCACAGCAGGAGGCACACATTTCTTGTTGGCATTTAATTCAGCTTCTTCCATCATCTTTAAGGTGGTGGCACTAGAAACCGCCCCATTCTTTGGGTTACTGACTGCTATAAAGTGACTGCTGCTGTCTTAGAGTAAAACAATCCAGTCCTAAAAGTGCAGATGGTTAGAACAGATCAGTTTGTACAGAGGGTTCTTCTCATTCCTTCCCAAGGAAAACCTTCTTCTTTAGATAGTTGATAAATGTCTTTCAATGATATTACTACATTGGGAGCTGCAATAGTGTGAGAATGTGTGCCCAGGAGACAGGAACCTGGACTTGGAGTCTGGCTCTAGCACTAGCTGTGTGCTTTGAGTACATTGCTTCACCTCTCTGAGCTTCAGTTTCCTTTCTTATAGGATCATTGTGAGAACTAAAAGGAAGTGAATTCATACCAAGCAGTTGGGAAGGTTCCTGGTGCAAAGTGGGAAGTCATCAACCACAACAGCCAATAAGTGGTAAGTATTGCATTTTGGTTTTTCTTGACTTAAATTTGATAGCATTTATTTACTTCTTATTAGGAAAATAAGGATTTCATTTATTTTTATACTTTCTATTATACCTTTCCCCTTCTTCTCCTTATATCATTATTCCACTAATTGCATATCCTCTGTTACGAAGCTTTGTACTTGTAAGCACTTTATTTACATCTTTGTTTCTTATGCTCTCGACTGGATCTACTATTTCTTGATTCCCAGCTTTGTAAACGGAGATATTAATCCTCCTCCTCCCTTCAGTACTTTGGCTCCCAAGTTCTAGAAGTGTATTTTGATTTTTATATTAACAAGTACATTTAGTTCACATATTTAAATACTGTTTCATTTTAAAAGATAAAGGTTATTTTATTAAGATCAGATCAGATCAGTTCAGTCACTCAGTTGTGTCTGACTCCTTGTGACCCCATGAATCACAGCACGCCAGGCCTCCCGGTCCAGCACCAACTCCCGGAGTTCACTCAGACTCAAGTCCACAGAGTCAGTGATGCCATCCAGCCATCTCATACTCTGTCGTCCCCTTCTCCTCCTTCCCCCAATCCCTCCCAGCATCAGAGTCTTTTCCAAAGAGTCAACTCTTCCCATGAGGTGGCCAGAGTACTGGAGTTTCAGCTTTAGCATCAGTCCTTCCAAAGAAATCCCAGGGCTGATCTCCTTCAGAATGGACTGGTTGGATCTCCTTGCAGTCCAAGGGACTCTCAAGAGTCTTCTCCAACACCACAGTTCAAAAGCATCAATTCTTCGGCTCTCAGCCTTCTTCACAGTCTAACTCTCACATCCATACATGACCACAGGAAAAACCATAGCCTTGACTAGACGGACCTTTGTTGGCAAAGTAATGTCTCTGCTTTTCAATATGCTATCTAAGTTGGTCATAACTTTCCTTCCAAGGAGTAAGCGTCTTTTAATTTCATGGCTGCAGTCACCATCTGCAGTGATTTTGGAACCCAGAAAAATAAAGTCTGACACTGTTTCCCCATCTATTTCCCATAAAGTGGTGGGACCGGATGCCATGATCTTCGTTTTCTGAATGTTGAGCTTTAAGCCAAATTTTTCACTCTCCTCCTTCACTTTCATCAATAGGCTTTTTAGTTCCTCTTCACTTTCTGCCATAAGGGTGGTGTCATCTGCATATCTGAGGTTTTTGATATTTCTCCCGGCAATTTTGATTCCAGCTCGTGTTTCTTTCAGTCTAGCGTTTCTCATTATGTACTTTACATATAAGTTAAATAAACAGGGTGACAATATACAGCCTTGACATACTCCTTTTCCTATTTGGAACTAGTCTGTTGTTCCATGTCCAGTTCTAACTGTTGCTTCCTGACCTGCATACAGATTTCTCAAGAGGCAGATCAGGTGGTCTGGTATTCCCACCTCTTTCAGAATTCTCCACAGTTTCTTGTGATCCACACAGTCAAAGGCTTTGGCATAGTCAATAAAGCAGAAATAGATGTTTTTCTGGAACTCTCTTGCTTTTTCCATAATCCAGTGGATGTTGGCAATTTGATCTCTGGTTGCTCTGCCTTTTCTAAAACCAGCTTGAACATCAGGAAGTTCACGGTTCACATATTGCTGAAGCCTGGCCTGGTGAATTTTGAGCATTACTTTACTAGCGTGTGAGATGAGTGCAATTGTGCAGTAGTTTGAGCATTCTTTGGCATTGCCTTTCTTTGGGATTGGAATGAAAACTGACCTTTTCCAGATAAAGGTTATTTTATAATGACTATAAATGAAATAAAACTAAGATTTTTGAATCACTAATAAACCTGTGAGTTAATACACCTGTGAGTTATAATACACCTGTGAGTTATACCATATTATATATATTAATATTACTTCAGTTTTAAAACAGTCTCCAAAGGACTTGGACATAGATATATTTACTTAAGATTTTTTTTTAATCAAACAAAAGAGTTTACATTTTTTGGTGATATTTTAATACATTTTTTAAGAGCTAACTTGTACCATATAGATTTACACGCTTCTCAGCAGTTCACTTCAGTTCAGTTCAGTCGCTCAGTTGTGTCCAACTCTTTGCAACCCCATGAACTGCAGCACGACAGGACTCCCTGTCCATCACCAACTTCCAGAGCCTACCCAAACTCATGTCCTTTGAGTCGGTGATGCCATCCAACCATCTCATCCTCTGTCGTCCCCTTCTCCTGAGCTTTAGTTTTTCCTGATGTTTCTAACTGGCTTCATTTTCACCCCTTGCATGGTTTATCTTCAGCATTTCCTCCATTTCTTTCCAACGGTGCCTCATGTGATACCGAGTCCCCTGTCCCCACAGACTCTGGACTTCTTATCCCATTCTGGACTGGTTTCTCTCTAGGTCTGCTGCGCGCCCAACTGGGATCCTTGGATTCCGTTCCCATGGGGTTGATGTTCCTGACTCCTGGATCCCATATCTATCTCTCGTGGGTATTCTTTACCTTCCTCCATAATTAAACAAACACATCATCTATTTTTTTTCCTGCATCTCATTTTCAAGTAACTTTCTAAAAGTCTGCTGCAGGGTGAAGGCTGCTGTGAATGTGGGATGGGACGTGGGGGTGGTGGGCTTGTCCCCTCCTCTCCCCTTGGCCTCCCTCTCATCTTGCTCTCTCTGGGGCTCTGCCCAGGAGACCATTCTCTCCTGTGAACACGCTCCCTGTTTCTCTCCCTCTACTGTACTTCTCTTTACTCAGCTATCACTTCTCCGTCCAGTGAGTCTTCAAATATTTGTGAAAGACTCTGGTCTCCTATTGCTCCCATGCTTGTTTTTCTTAGCAGCAGAGGGAGAAGAGGGAGGCTATGGTGAGTGGGATGAGCCCAGTGAGTGGGGTGGAATCCAGTCTACCAAGGGCAAGACCTCTGACCTTGGGCAAGTCAGGTAACATCTGTGAGTCAGCTTCCTTATCTGTAAATACTGATAAATGTGCATATCTCAAAGGTTAATGAAATGAAATATGAGTTTTCATTGGTAAAGTTTTACAGCAAATAATAATGCAGAGCAAAGTGAAAGTTGGTCAGTCATGTCCGACTCTTCATGATCCCTTGGATTACACAGTCCATGGAATTCTCCAGGCCAGAATACTGGAGTGGGTAGCCGTTCCCTTCTCCAGGGGATCTTCCCAACCCAGGGATAGAACCCACGTCTCCTATATGGCAGGTGGATTCTTTAGCAACTGAGCCACAAGGGAAGCCCAAGTGAAACTGTTTCCACTCGATTCTGAACCGGGGACCTTTTGCATGTTAGGTGAACATGATAACCACTACACTATGGAAACCATGCACTCTTATCGGTAGATGGTATTATACCTATATATACCTTTACCATCATTTCAGTCAAGTCTCAGGAGGAGTAGTTGATAGAAGCTCTTTTGCTTTCTTAAAAGAGTAGCTAAACATCATCAACACTTGCTTTCCTTCCTCATCTCCCATGGCAAGGTAATCACATGCAGAACCAAAATAAATGATTTAATTATAAAGATCTGAATTTTTTTAAATAAAGACCACTGAGAATGGGTATGTCTGAAAGGATGGACACCCTCATATATTATAAGTGCGAACATAAATTGCTACAGTTTCTTTGCATGGCATGGTGGCTCCAGGTATGGAAATTTTTTAGGTGTTGATGCCACCTGATCTTAATTCTACTTCTAGATATAGCTTAAGGATACAGTCTCAGATGTAGGTGAAGTTTTACACAAGGAGAATATTCTTTGCACTATTATTTACATAAAGGATTAGAAACTCCATCAAGTCCAATATTCAGGAGGGGAAAGCAAGGAGGACAGAACAGCTGCAGGGGTCTCAGCCACTCAGAGCAGGGATACAGGAATTGGGGCAGGGCTGGTGGGACTCCAGGCCCTTGTGGGGAAAAAGGCTCTTGCAGAAGCAAGGAAGACCTGGGCTATGGGAGCCGTATCACCAGGAACTTTATCAAGGAGAGACTTGATAGGGAGCAAGACATCATTTTGGAAGGAAGAGTCATTTACCAATGAACATATATCCACAAATAAATCTTTTTGTATATATAGGGAGTAGAGCATAGTCATCACACACATGTGATTTGCATCAGAAGACTCAGGGTCTAGTCCAGACTCTGGCACCAGCATGACAATTTGGACTCAGCTAAGTCTGAGTGAGTTTCAGGAGCCTGCATGTTAAGGACACTGGATCAATGTTATTAATATTAGTTACTACCAATTCAAAAACACAGGTGTCCCAACCTCACCTCATTTCCAGAGTATTCACCTCCTATCTGTTCTTCTAGTCTCTGGCTTTATTGTTCCTATAACTTCGCAGATGGCTGTCTCCTGTCTGATTTCCTTCTCCTTGTGCCCCAACAGGAGAGCAGGACTCTGACTTGGCTTGGAAGGAGCCGTAGGAGGTGAATGACTTTTCTTAACTAACAACCAGCAGAGCCCAGGAGACAGAGAACCGCACTGGGCTAAGTTCCTGGAGGCACCGGTGGCCGTCCCGGGGGAACCCACTAGAGAACTTGTCCCTCGCTGCTCCCTGCAGCCGCTGCTCCTCACAGTGGAGCTCACAGTCTGTTTTCTCTTCCCAAGGGTGAGGCCACACCTCCTTCCAGCCTGATGCTGACAAGGAGCTGAAGGGAGATCTCTGAGAGCCCCTGCTGCCACCATGAGCTCAGAAAACTTCGGACACTGCTCAGGTAGTCAGCTCTATCTTCTCTGGAAGGTTCCTACTTGTGACCCAGAATTGAAGGTGGTATTTCCAGGCTGAGTTAAACTACAGAGGAATCAAGAACCATGAAGAGAATGGATAGGCATCCTTGAGCTTCCAAGAGAGACCAGGAGATTCCCCTCACCTTGGCGTCTGCCCACAGCCTCCTTCCCGGCCCTCTCCTCAGGGAGCCATGACCAAGGTGCTGACTTCCTGCCTCTCCCCCCACCAAGCAAGTGACTCAGGACGGAGGCCGGCAGAGCACACGCGGAGCATGGACAGCAGATGGCAGTCCCCACGGCCAGGCAGGCCTGGGAGAGGAGGTCCTCCAGCATCATTGGACTTCTCCTGCTCTCTCCCTTGGTCCAAGCCTCCTCCCGCTCCCAGACCTGGGGCATCACCACAGAAGCTGTTTCCTCCAGCTCTTCCCAGCCACCAGCCCAGCCTCTGCAAGGGTCAGTGGACCCTGCTCTGAACCCCAGTCTGGCCTTTGCCACCTCCCACCTGGAGGGGAGGGGTGATGAGGATCACATCTGGCTCCATCCCTCCTCCACCTGGTGGATCCCCTCCCCTGCCCATCCTAGAGTCTGTGGTCAGAAGCAGGAGTCCTCTCACATGGTAGTTTTACTCAATGGCATGGGGTCCTAAAGTCTTTTTAAAAATTAGGTAACATGAGTTTGTAATGTTTTCTAAGTTTCATGTGTACAACATTATATTTCTACTTCTATATACGCTATTGCATGCTCACCACCAAAAATGAGTTGCAAAGAATCCCCACTGTGTGCTATAGAGTAGAATGAGCAAATCACAAGAGCTTTAAATGGAAGGAGGAATCAAAGTCTTGTCCAAGAAATGTCTGACACTTGACCTTGGATTGAACCTCAGAGCTTTCAGCTCTGTGGCCTTGGGCTGCCCATTGTCCTGTCTGAGTTTCACTTGCCTCTTCTGTGAGATAAGGATAATGCCTCTTTGTGTGGATTTACGAAGAAACACATTTGATATCAAGTCCCACCCACACACATATATATAGCCTGGCCACCAATATCTTACCTACAATTCCATAACCTCCAGATCTCTGAAATCACTCAGGGATTTTGATAAGTCATTGAGGAGTAGTCTTACCCTGTAGTGATCTGAGGCTCTTTGTAGTCATTACATTCTTTATCCCATTTAACGTGAGTATTCAATTGTCTCACTACCCAAACATGAAAGCATTCATTTACAGGGCACTGCCCATCTATTCTGGAAGGGGCAACTAACAAATCACACTTGCTCTCTCTTCTCTTTGTATATGTGTGTTCAGTTGCTCAGTCATGTCCAACTCTTTGCAACCGCATGGACTGCAGCCTGCCAGCCTCCTCTATCCGTGGGATTCTCCAAACAAGAATATTGGAGTGGCTTGCCATGCCCTCCTTCAAGGGATCTTCCTGACTCAGGGATCAAACCTGCCTCTCTTACATCTCCCGCATTGGCGGGCAGGTTCTTTACTACTAGAACTCCCTGGGAATCCCACCTATGCCCTCAATTTACCTGGGAATCCCACGTAGGACCTCATTTCACCTAACCTCCTTACAAGCCCTATCTTCAGAAAGGTCACCAGGGGGTTAACTCTTCAACACAAATTGGGGGTGGAGGAGGGACAGTCCATCCATAACTCTAGGTGACCTCACCAAGAGCACCCCAGGTGACTGCTGCTCAGAAAGATGAGTTTTAACTATTTTATACTCAATAACATTTATTTCCCACCACTAATTCTTCTAATCTTATTCCCTTTTCTTTCATCTACATATTGAGATCTTTTTGAGGAGGTCATTGAATGTCTCTGGGACATACTGAGCAGAGAGGAACTGCTACTCCTGTTGAATGAATTCCTGGAGAGAATTAAGGCTGAGGCCAGTTTGTCCAGGTAACCAGCACAGGTCCACCAGGAAGGTCACCCACGTCCCCCAGCACCAGGCTAGCTTCCTCCTGGAGTAACGCCTCCTCCAGGCAGGACCCTACTGTTGGGGCCAGAGGTGTTCCTTCTCAAGATCCCATCAGGAATGTTTCCTCCATGTCATTTGCTGACAGTGAATGATCGTGGGTTGAGAAGAGATGAAACCTGCAAGGAAGGCGCAGGTTATGTGACCTTGGACAAGTTACTGGACTACTCTCTGCTTTAGTTTCTTCATCTTTTCATTTTTACTGTGAGGACACTGAGATCATGCATGTAAAGTGCTTCCCATAATGACTGACACAGAGTAAGTACTCAATTAATAGTAGCATTTAAAAGTTCCCACCAGCCACAGGATAGAGACTGGGCAGGTTTCACATACAAAGCTTCCATTGTCCTCAGGACACATTACTGAAGTGGATTCGCTGTGTGATAAGATGCATGGAGTACTGCTCATCAGGGACACTCACCTTGCTTAAAAGCCAAATTACCCTGATCTGTCATCTCCAGCCCCTCCTGGAAGTCAGACTCATGCCCCAGTGTCCAGCTCTACCAGATGGCAGAACTGATACCATGGGACCCAGAGACCTTGGGTCACTCATCACCTTATCAGACTGACCAGTGACCAAAGGCCCAGGCAGGCAAGGGCACTCCTATCAGCCAGAATTCTAGGGGCTTAGGGACCACTTCCCAGTAGCCAAGGGCAAAGGGCAAGGAGACTTCTCACTACACACTGAGGCCTTTGAATGAAGGTTTTCTCCTCCAGTCCTACATGTCTTTGTTTATCTGTGGAGTTCCCACTCCAAAAACTCTTTCAAAGTGGTGGTGTTGACCCACCTGTGAGACGTCTTTACCACATACCTTTTCTTTGGCTGAGCCATAGGGCCTATGGGATCCTCATTCCCCAACCAGGGATTGAGTCAAGGCCAGCAGTGGGAGTGCAGAGTTGAAACCTCCGGACCACCTGGGAATTCTCTCAAATACCTCTCTTAAGTTGCCAGTATCCTAAGGTGACCTCGTTTACTTATCTAAGTTTAGCTATTTAAAAATGGAGTATCTATAAAGTGTGAAACGTGTTTAAGGTTGAAAGAGAAAATTTTACGTTTATAAAATTCTTTTCTAATGATTTATAGTAACATATCTGTATTTATGCAGAATAGATATTATGGAGCCAATTTTACAGACAAGCAAACTGCCTTTCTAATCCCTTGACCTTCATCATTACAGGGAAGACGCAGATGAAATACACAAATATCTGAACGAATTGAAATGAGTCTTGGTTGAGGAAGACCAAGAAAGACTCCCCAAAGAGCAGCTGGACAGGAGGAGGTTTCTGAATAAGTTTCCTCGGGTGAAACAGCAGCTGGAGGAGTTCATAGGCAAGTTCCATGAGCTCGCAGACAAGGCTGAGAAGGTCCATAAGGGATGCACCATCTCCAACGTGATGGCCCACAGCACCGGTGCTGTGTCCGGTATTCTGACCATCGTTGGCCTGGCTCTGGCACCCGTGACAATGGGGGCCAGTGTGGTGCCCTTGGCCACTGGGATAGGGCTGGGAGCAGCAGCTGGTGTGACCAGTGTGTCCACCAGTATCATCGAACGTGTGAAGAGGTCATCAGCAGAAACCGAAGCCAGTCGCATGATGTCAACTCTCATCAAGAGATGGAAGGTTCTCCTAGAGGTACTCAAGAGCATCCCCACAACAGAGAAAGTCACAAAAGCTGTACAGTGCATTGAAATGCACATCCATGCCATGGAGACAGGCAGTGCCAACCCTGGCTCTGCGGCCAATGCAAGCATCTACATGAGCCCTGGGAGAATCTCAGGCCCAGCCATCCAGCATATAGAGGCAGGTTTCAAAGCCACAGCTTTAACAATTAGCAAAAGAGCCCAGATTGCAGGTTTGGCCACTGCAGGGCTGTTCCTTCTGGTGGATGTGGGCTTCCTGGTGAAGGCGTCAATGCACTTGCACGATGGTGCAAAGACAGAAGCAGCCGAAAGCCTGAGGCAGTGGGCATGGGAGCTGGAGAGGAAGTTGGAGGAGCTCACCCAGATCTATGAGAGTCTGCAGGAGGACCTGATTTAACCACCCCCAGAGCAGTGCGGGGTCCAGGGACATGTGAGGGGCTAAAGTGCAGAGGTACCTTGTTCGAAGGAAAGAGAGGGAGAGCACATTAATGAAGCTGGGTGTTAGGTTTTCGGCATTTCTGTGGTTGAGCAAAGCAAGGAAGGGATGGATGTAGGTGAAAGATGAGGGATAGAAGGAAGGGGCCTGGAGGCCGGATTAAGAGAGGAGGGGGAACCAGAGAATGAGAGGCAGGGAGAAACCACTTTTTTTCATACTAAGAACGTTTTATTTTGTATTGGAGTATAGCCGATTAACAATGTTGTGATAGTTTCAGGGGAATACCAAAGGGACTCAGCCATTCATATACACGTACCCATTCTCCCCAAAACTCCCCTCCCATCAGAAACCACTTACTTTGGACTAAAGATGACACTGGAAGCAGAATAAAGGGAGAGGCAGGGGAACTAGCAATGAGAGGCCAGGTATACGAACGGGTTGGAAATGGGAGAACGTCAGTTAGGATTGTTGGGATCCAGAAGTAGCAGGGGCTCCTCTATAGCCGTCCACAGGCTGTGATGTCCCAGCAAGAAGAGTCTTCCCCTGGTGTTGGTCTATAGACCTCTCCTCCAACATCAACTCACCTTTGGCTCTAGCTGATTTGTCTTACTTCAGCTCAGTTCAGTTCAGTTGGTCAGTCGTGTCTGACTCTTTGCGACCCCATGGATTGCAGCACGCCAAGCCTCCTTGTCCAGCACCAACTCCTGGAGTTCACTCAGACTCATGTCCATTGAGTCAGTAATGCCATCCAGCTATCTCATCCTCTGTCACCCCCTTCTTTTCCTGCCCCCAATCCCTCCCAGCATCAGAGTCTTTTCCAATGAGTCAACTCTTTGCATGAGTTGTCCAAAGTACTGGAGTTTCAGCTTTAGCATCATTCCTTCCAAAGAAATCCCAGGGCTGATCTCCTTCAGAAAGGACTGGTTGGATCTCCTTGCAGTCCAAGGGACTCTCAAGAGTCTTCTCCAACACCACACTTCAAAAACATCAAATCTTCAGTGCTCAGCTTTCTTCACAGTCCAAGTCTCACATCCATATATGACCACTGGAAAAACCATAGCTTTGACTGGATGGACCTTTGCTGGCAAAGTAATGTCTCTGCTTTTCAATATGCTATCTAGGTTGGTCATAACTTTCCTTCCAAGGAGTAAGTGTCTTTTAATTTCATGGCTGCAGTCATCATCTGCAGTGATTTTGGAGCCCCAAAATATAAAGTCTGACACTGTTTGCCCATTTATTTCCCATGAAATGATGGGACCAGATGTCATGATCTTCATTTTCTGAATGTTGAGCTTTAAGCCAACTTTTTCACTCTACTCTTTCACTTTCATCAATAGGCTTTTTAGTTCCTCTTCACTTTCTGCCATAAGGGTGGTGTCATCTGCATATCTGAGGTTTTTGATATTTCTCGCAGCCATCTTGACTCCGGCTAGTGCCTCTTCCAGTCCAGCGTTTCTCATGATGTACTCTGCATATAAGTTAAATAAGCAGGGTGACAATATACAGCCTTGACGTACTCCTTTTCCTATTTCGAACCAGTCTGTTGTTCCATGTCCAGTTCTAACTGTTGCTTCCTGACCTGCATATAGGTTTCTCAAGAGGCAGATCAGGTGGTCTGGTATTCCCATCTCTTTCAGAATTCTCCACAGTTTCTTGTGATCCACACAGTCAAAGGCTTTGGCATAGTCAATAAAGCAGAAATAGATGTTTTTCTGGAACTCTCTTGCTTTTTCCATGATGCAGTGGATGTTGGCAATTTGATCTCTGGTTCCTCTGCCTTTTCTAAAACCAGCTTGATCATGTGGAAGTTCACGGTTCACATATTGCTGAAGCCTAGCTTGGAGAATTTTGAGCATTAGTTTACCAGCATGTGAGATGAGTGCAATTGTGCGGGTGGTTTGAGCATTCTTTGGCATTGCCTTTCTTTGGGATTGGAATGAAAACTGACCTTTTCCAGTCCTGTGACCACTGCTGAGTTTTCCAAATGTGCTGGCACATTGAGTGCAGCACTTTCACAGCATCATCTTTCAGGATTTGAAATAGCTCAACTGGAATTCCATCACCTCCACTTGCTTTGTTCGTAGAGATGATTTTTAAGGCCCACTTGACTTCACATTCCAGGATGTCTGGCTCTAGGTGAGTGATCACACCATTGTGATTATCTTCGTCATGAAGATCTTTTTTGTATAGTTCTTCTGTGCATTCCTGCCTCCTCTTCTTAATATCTTCTTCTTCTGTTAGTTTCATACCATCTGTCCTTTATCAGCCCATCTTCGCATGAAATGTTCCCTTGGTATCTCTAATTTTCTTGAAGAGATCTCTAGTCTTTCCCATTCTGTTGTTTTCCTGTATTTCTTTGCATTGATCGCTGAGGAAGGCTTTCTTATCTCTTCTTGCTATTCTTTGGAACTCTGCATTCAGATGCTTATATCTTTCCTTTTCTCCTTTGCTTTTCACTTCTCTTCTTTTCACAGCTCTTTGTAAGGCCTCCTCAGACAGACATTTTGGTTTTTTGCATTTCTTTTCCATGGGATGGTCTTTTCATGAACCTCCGACCATAGTTCATCAGGCACTCTATCAGATCTTGTCCCTTAAATCTATTTTTCACTTCCACTGTATAATCATAAGGGATTTGACTTAGGTCATATTTGAATGGTTTGGTGGTTTTCCCTACTTTCTTCAATTTCAGTCTGAATTTGGCAATAAGGAGTTCATGATCTGAGCCACAGTCAGCCCCTGGTCTTGTTTTTGTTGACTGTATAGAGCTTCTCCATGTTTGGCTGCAAAGAATATAATCAATCTGATTTCGGTGTTGACCATCTGGTGATGTCCATGTGTAGAGTCTTCTCTTGTGTTGTTGGAAGAGGGTGTTTGCTATGACCAGTGCATTTTCTTGGCAGAACTCTATTAGTCTTTGTCCTGCTTCATTCCATATTCCAAGGCCAGATTTGACTGTTACTTCAGGTGTTTCTTGACTTCCTACTTTTGCATTCCAGTCCCCTATGATGAAAAGGACATCTTTTTTGGGTGTTAGTTCTAAAAGGTCTTGTAGGTCTTCATAAAACTGTTCCACTTCACCTTCTTCAGCATTACTGGTTGGAGCATAGACTAGGATTACCCTGATATTGAATGGTTTACCTTGGAAATGAACAGAGATCATTCTGTCGTTCTTGAGATTGCATCCAAGTACTGCATTTTGGACTCTTTTGTTGACCATGATGGCTACTCCATTTCTTCTAAGGGATTACTGCTTGCAGCTGTATATATACTGGTCATCTGTGTCTTACTAGGGCAGTGACTTCTTTTGTTTGTTTGTTTTATTGAAGGATAATTGATTCACAACATTCTGTTAATTTCAGATATACAGCAAAGTGATTCAGTTATACAGATATCGATTTATTTATCTGGGTTTCCCAGGTGGTAAAGAATATGTCTGCTAAGCAAGAGACACAGGTTTGATTCCTGGGTATAGAAGATTTCCTGGAGGAGGAAATGATACCCCACTCCAATATTCTTGTCTGGGAAATCCCATAGACAGTGGAGCCTGGCGTGTTACAGTCCACGGTGTTGCAGAGTCAGACATGACAGAGCATCTGAGTATGTATATGTCTATATTCTTTTTGTTCATTTCCATTACAGTTTATTACAAAGTATTGAATACTGTTCCTATGCTAGTACAGTAGGCAGGCCAATTTACATTCCCACCAACAGTGTAGGAGGGTTCCCTTTTCTCCACAGCCTCCGAGCATTGTAGATGTAGGTGATGGCCCTGTGATCGCTGTAGGGGAGATAACTTATTGTAGTTTGATTGCATTTCTCTAATAACTAGTGACGTTGAGTGTGTTTTCACGTACCCGCTGGCCATCTGGACGTCTGCATGAAGAATGGTCTGTGTAGACCTTCAGGCAGTGGCTTCTTGACGACAGTGGTGGTGAGGCTGTGGCAGCAGCGGTGTGACAGCACAGTGGATGGAACACCTGACACGCTGCCAGGAGCTCTTTGGGGCCAGAGTGCACCGAGACACCAGTGACGTTTCATGAAAATCCAAATGCGGAGGAGGAACAGAGGTTGATTAAAAGAAAGAAAGAAAGAAGGATGAAACAAGGAGGTAGAAACAGGTCAAGGAACTTTCGGTGTGTCAGGAGATGAAACAGCCTGGGGCCAACAGACATGACTCTCTGACCCTCAGTTTCTTCTTCAGCTGGGGGTGAGGCTGGATACGATATTTCAGGTGGTTCTGGTTCTCTCCACCTTGTGTTCCTTAGACTCTGGTTCAATAAATACGAGCTGATTCACTGAGGCTTCCTTGCATTGACTGAGGGGCTCAGCTGGGCTCCAGATGCCTGACCTCCTTCCCCGGGAGCCTCTCTCCAGGGTCTCAGGGAGCATGTGCTCCATGGCTCCTCCTGTCTGCCTGCTGGGCTCCCATCCAATCATTTCCCTAAGATCCTGGAGTCCTGCAGGCTTCGTGGGATGCCCGGGGGAGCCCATATCATCTGACTTGGGCTGAGCACTGGGATGCTCCTCGTCCAGCCCCAGGGACCAGAATGGACACCCAAGGGTGATTGAGAGCGGAGGGCTTGTGTGCAGGTGTGAGAGAGGGTCAGCCGTAAACAGAGGGGAGAGAGAGACAGCACACACCTCACCCAGGCTGCCTTCACGTTTCACCAGGACTCCTGCAGGAGCTTCCAGAACTGCCTTCCTGTGTTTACCTTAGGGCACTGCCCTGCCCCACTCATCTATTCCCCGCACAGGCTAGAATGACCCATAAGAATATCGACCTTAACACAACTGCTTTCACCTCCTCCACGGCTACCTGTGACTCTGAGCACAGATGCTGAAGCCTAATTGCAGACCAAAGCAGTGTGCTGGAGCTGGGGTCCCCTGAGGGCAGAGCTGGAGGCCAGGCTCACTCGATCTCCAGGAGCAGGACTGAGGGGCTGGGGGATGGAGCAGGCATGGAGGGAAAGTCCATCCAAGGCCATGTTCTGACTTGGTCACCCATCTGGGATTGCACCTGCCTGGACCTTCTGAGGAGCCTTCATGGGGTGCCTCAGGCTCCTCCTCTCCCAGAAGTAGAGGGGAGCATCCTGGTGTGGCTCTTGCCCCCATGGGCCTGCTCCACAGGGCACTGACTCTCTGAGTTTCCTTGTCGGAGCATGTGAGCACCTAACTGGCTCCCACACCTGGAGCCCAAGGCAGGGGCCAGAGACACGGGACCTGGAAATGATCCCAGGACGTCTCCTAAGTCCCTCCCAACATGCTGCAGGGCCCTCTCCCCACTTTTGTCCAAACCTCCCTCCGAAGACTTTCCTCAGTGCCTCTGACTCCCTCTCAGCCCGTGTTTCCCTGAGGCTTCAATCAGCCCTTCCATTCCTTCCTGAAGATGTCAGCAGTCACGGCCAGCATCTTTCTGATCCCCAATCATGAGTTTTATTCCTCTTTAATTCTTTGTAAGTTCCTGGGGAATTCAAATCCTGCCCAGACTTCTCTTGGGCAGGGTTCTAGGCACTGGATACAGAACCATTCAGTTTCCATCCCCCGTCCCTCTGAACCCTTAGAGCTGGACCCCATTCAGCTCCATGTGCAGATGATGCAATTCCACAGTTACCCCAGTGTCAGCTGAGATCCCTGTGGTTCTGAATACAGAAACTGAGTTGGCTAAGTGAGCCCAGAAGAGCATGCGGTGGACAGATGCAGGCCAGGTCAGAGAATGGAAAGAAGCCCCCAAACCTGCACAGTTCAGGAAGGACAGAAAGTAGGGCAGGTCCCCCTGCAGGAGCTCACAGTCTGTCCCCAGAGGCCCCTTCCAGCAGGGAGCTTAGGTCCAAGGCCCTGGAATCTCAGTGTCAGGTTCCCAGGAGACAGAGGAGCTTGGGTCTGAGGACTATATTCTTGGACCAATAGGTCAGGCTGAAGAATAATGAAGATGAATGGTTAACAGGGACCTGAACCCTGGGGGGAGAGTCTCAGGAAGAGAGACTCCAGATTGAGTGCTCCCTGGATGCACACGTGCCCTCTTCTCAGACCAATGGATATGACTCTCCTCACCCTGTTCTGGGTCCAACATCCCACACACAACAGTAAGTGCACCGGCCACTTCCCCAGCTGGAGACAAACACGAATCACCTCCCCCTGCTGCGTGTTGCAGGGATGTCAGGGGTGAAGGGCCCCAGCATGATGCCAGTGCTTGTCCTGCTCTGTGGGCTCCTTTCCCAGTACTCCGCATGTATGTTATACATGTGCAGCAACAGGGACGTGCAGTAGACCCCAGGACCTCCAGGAGCACTGCTCCCTGAAACCAATCTTCACTGGGATCCCACTTCCAGTCCCTCTTTCCTGCGGGGAAATTCTCCCCTGTGGAGCCTGGGCTGGGCCACCGCTGTGTCAGCACTGTCACCTGGGTCCCTATCAAGACCTCACTGTCCCTCTGAGAGCACGTGATTGTCACCCCAACGGAGAACAGGAGGGAGCTGGGCCCAGGGTCCAGGAGTGTGGCCACAGCCCCCACCTGGGAAGGGCCATCCTGGGTGGGGCCTCCGGGTGCCTGGAGCCTCTTCCCTGGATCCATGTTGAGCTGATTGGTCAGGAGGATGCAGGGTGTCCTGTTTCAGGAGGAAGTGAAGCAAGCATGTGGTGTTTCTGTAACACAGCTCATCCTGGGCCCAGGATGGTGGACCCACCTCCTTGGAGCCCAAGCCACAGAGCTGTCTGTTGCCACTTGCTGTGCTTCCCAATGTCGGGAGAGATGGGCACAGGTCTGTCCTGCCACCCAGGACCTGAGTCCCTTCTGGCAGGGCCTGTTTTGGAGGCTTCTAGCTCCTCACTTGGCCCTGAGTTTGCTGGTTTTAAGCTGCTGCTCCTAGTTCTCACAAATGCCTTGAAGTTCACAGAGCTGCCCTCATACCAAGCGGCACACAGCCTCCAGCTGCCTTGTTCCCGGGGCTTAGACTGAAGAGAACAGGGGTGTCTTGAATCTGCAGAGGTCCATACTTAGAATCCACCGGTTATCCTCAGGAAGTTGTGCTGCTGACAGAGAATATCTAACAACTGGTTACGCTCAGATGCCTGTGGAGCTGGCCTGGACCCAGCCTCTGCCACAAGGACAGTTGGTGAGGAGCACCTTGCACTGTCCCAGTGAGGCTCTCAAGCCACCTGTGATGTTGCCCGTCACCCTGCACAGGCCCCACACTGCTCAGCCACCCCTGCTTAGCTCTTGTGCTTCTGAAGGACGTTGAAGCCAGTCTTGACTTTACAGTACGTTTTTCGAAAGAAACTTTTGGGACTTCCCTGGTGGTCCAGTGGTAAAGAAGCTGCGTGCCAATGCAGGGGACACGGGTTTGATCCCTGGTCCGCGAAGATCCGACATGCTGGGAGCAACTAAACCTGTGCACCGCAACCACTGAGCCCACTCCCTAGAGTCCGTGCTCTGCAAAAAGAGAAGCCACTGCAATGAGAAGCCCGATATTCGACGAAGAGTAGCGCACTCGCTGCAACTAGAGAAAGCAGCCCCTGTCCCCACAGCAGTGAAGACCCAGGGCAGTCAAATAAACAAACAAGGACATTGTTTCCCTAGTTACCTAAGGTAATGCCTCCTGAGCCCCACTATCTACTGCCACCTTTGTTAGAAATGCATGTGGGCACAGACTCCAGGGGTAGGTCCCTACAGGGCTGAGGTTCTGTATTTCTACCTGTCCCGTGCTATCCCCCACCTGCCCCCTCCTGCATCCTCTCAGCCCCACTCTCCCTGAACCAGGAGGAGACTGCCCACAGAGCAGCAGGGCCAACCCAGGCTCCAGGCCCCTTCCCTGGCCTTGGCCTTGACCTTGCTCCAGGGCTCTATGGTGGATGGGGTGCCCCATGGTTAGCAGCAGGCTCTCCTACTCTGGATCGAAGCCCTGGAGCTCGAGAGCAACCTATACCGCATGGGCCAGAGCAAAGTCTTCTTCCGGGCTGGCGTGCTGGCCCACTTGGAGAAGGAGTGGGACCTGAAGATCACGGATGTCATCATCGGCTTCCAGGCCTGCAGCTGGGGCTACCTGGCCAGGAGGTGAGTTCCGGGACACCCAACCCACCCAGCCTGATCCTGACTTGGGGTCCCTAGCTATCCTGTGGTGGAGGGCACTTAGGAAGTGGGGCCTGGGCACCCTCATGCTGGCAGTTTTCCCCCGGGGAGGTCCCCAAGGCTTTCCCTGCCCCTGATTTTCTGCCTGAGGTTTAAAGTAAGCAGGCGGGAGGGATGACTGTGCTGGATTTTCCCTCCAGGAAAGCTCCTGCCTCCCACTGTTCCTCCCTGTGTCCCTTCTGTAGTGGTGACGCCCAGAGCCGGCTGTCCTCAGAGGACCCAAAGCTCTGGAAAGGAGGCATCCTTGAGTCCCGGCAGCTCCAGTAAGCTCAGGAGTGGAATTGTGTAGGTCAGTGGGCAAGGCCGCGGCCCGTTTTCCACTTGACTCCTCTATGTCTGGGGTCTGTGGCGTCTGTTCTGGCCTGAGCTCTGAGCACTGGGACAGAATGTCAAATGGATGTTTGCAGGATGTGAGCTACTGACACTCTCCCACCAAACACAAGTCCCTGAGTTCCTGGAAGAGCACCCCCACCTCTCCCCTCCTCTTAGCTCCCTTACCTGCAAAATGCAACAGATACATAAAAGTTGGCTTTAAGAACAAACTATGGTTGGCTATCCTTGTGGAATAATCTCCTGTCCCTCCCTCAAACCTGGAGGGAGGTGACCATAATGGCCCAGGGACATTTCCTGGGGTGAAGCAGCCCTGAGGGAAGGGCAGGCGGGCCTTCATGGGGCGTCCAGGTGCACTGCAGTCACTTCTACTTGAGGCAAACCGAGAAGTTCACCAGCAGTCCAGCTTCAGGACTCGCAGACTGTGGGAACTTGACCTCCATTTCTTCATCTGTGAAACGGAGACAGCACTCCTAGAGCTGATGTGAGATTCAACAGGAAAGGCATGGATGGTGCGAGCACAGCGCCTGCCACATGCTCAGCCCCCATCCACAGAGGCTCTTTGTTCAGGAACCAAGCAGGAGAGAGGGCCAGCTCTCCGTTGCAGACTTCTCTGAGTTGCCAGGACACTGGTTTTCTGATAAAAGTCTTCCATTTGGAGAGAAAAAAATCTGTGGTCAGGTGGAGATAAGCCGAGGTAGCAAAGGGCAGCGTGCTCTCAGCCCTTCCCACGAACTTCTGCATCCACCTTATGGCAGTGACCACCAAGGCTGGGCCTCCTCCTGTGGGCCCCCGGGACTAAAGGCGCGAGTTTCGTCCCTGCCAGCAGGGCTATGTCCAGAGGGATCTGATCATAATGGGTGGAGGCAGGGTTTAGAGTGGCTGAGGCATGACCTGTGGCCCCTCTTCAAGGTACGATGGGTGCAGAGCAGGAAACAGTGGGCTCTGCAGGCGAGGTCATGGAGAGCTTCTCAGAGGAGGTGATGCCAGATTCGGGCTTTGCAGAAAGATTTCTCCCAGTTGGGTGCAGCAGGTGTCCCTGGCAGAAGAACCTGTGTGAGCAAATCCTGGGAGCCACATGAGCGTGGCCCTCCACAGCAGAGTGTGACCAGTACGCGCTGAGCAACTGGTGTGTTCTGGACAGTACCACGTGCTGGTGGCACAAAGGTGAACGAGGCAGGCCGGCTGGTGAGTGTGGGGTTGGCGGGTGAGAAGATGGAAATATGGACAAGTGATTTGCCAAGGGACTCACACTGTGTCTGTGGCAGGTCTTCCTTCAAGGAGCCCGAGGCAGGGTGGACTGTGTCAAGAAGGGCATGGAATGTCAGGACTGGACTTATTTGACTAGGGTGTCAGCAGGAGGGTGGGAATAGCCCAGGGTGGGGTTGGTGGGAGGGATGTTTGCTTGACTTGAGTCACTCAGAAATAAGGGTTTTGCCTTTCACTTTTGCTTCCCAGAGTATATCTAGGCCCAGAGGGTGTATGTGGTCATTGCAGAGACGCACAGCTAGTGGCTGCATCTGCACAGATGTGAACAACTGGATCTGTTCACACTTGGATAGAGGAAGGTTCCTGAGTAAGCAGGTGAGTAAGACCCCACCCATCCCATCTTCCCACCCTCAGGATGACTGTCTGAGATAAGGATGACTGTCACTAACTGACAGAAGAAGGAATGGAAGCTCAGAGGGTGAGGTCAGCAGGTTAAGCAGGGGCAGAGCCTGGATGTGGAGGCTGGTGTGTCTGAGGGCTTCCTCCCAGCTGAGGGACCCTAAACAGAGCAGAGGGAGGGCCACACCTGCTCAGGTGGGCTCAGCTCAGGATGTGGACTCCTGACACATGAGCAGCGACCCCAGAAGGAAGGAGTATGTTCCGGGTACTCAGCCATTTAGGAAATTAAAGGAAGCAGATGGGGTGGAGGAGGACAAGGAGTCAGAGCCTCTCCTCCTATGACCTGGCCACCTTGAGGCTGTCCCAAGGGTGCTAGGCCTAGGGCTGATGGAGGAAAGGGGATTTTTTTCAGATACAAGGTATCAAGGTTTGTTGAAAAACCCTGCCTCAGAGTGCCAGGCTCAATGCCGGGCCCTTAGGGACACTTGGCCTGGAGACAGACCAGACGCCAAGCTGAGAGTCGAAGAGCATTAGCTTCCAGTGTTTGCCAGGCCCTCTGCTCTGTGGGTGATGGGTGGTCCTGTGTGGGGAAGGTGGCCCTGCTAGAAGAAGTAAGAAGGGCTCACTGCACTAGGTTCACATACATCCCGGTGTTGCAATATTAAGATAAAAAGCCGAACTCTACAGACATCAGTATAATAGCCTTTTCTAAATCCAACTTGAACATCTGAGAGTTCATGGTTCACATACTGTTGAAGCCTGGCTTGGAGAATTTTGAACATCGTTTTGCTAGCATGTGAGATGAGTGCAATTGTGCGGTACTTTGAGCATTCTTTGGCATTGCCATTCTTTCTGACTGGAATGAAAACTGACCTTTTCCAGGCCTGTGGCCACTGCTCAGTTTCTTTCAGTCCCTTCAGTTTTTTCTCTCTGGTGTACGTTGGATCCTTTTGAAAGATTGATTGATTAGGATCTTTAGTTTCCTCTCCACCTCGTTCTCTTCCTCTTTCCCCCTTCTCCCCTCCCTCCCTTTCTAATTTTAACAGGGAAACTGGGGTTGTGCTGTGTCATCGAGAAGCTGCTTGTTTCATGTCCCCATAAGGGGTCCCACCCCTCATATTTTGGCCAGGCTGTGCCCAGGAGGGCGGAGCGTGCCCAGAGGCCCTGGACAGGAGGAGCAGCAGAGAAGAGACAGGGCCCCTGATGATGCGGGAAGGATTCTC
This sequence comes from Bubalus bubalis, assembly GCF_019923935.1. Classification (NCBI taxonomy): domain Eukaryota; kingdom Metazoa; phylum Chordata; class Mammalia; order Artiodactyla; family Bovidae; genus Bubalus; species Bubalus bubalis. The sequence goes on along the minus strand of NC_059160.1, from coordinate 45,817,997 downwards.
AGACCTGGAGAAACTGAGCAAAAAGGGACCATGACCAGGAAAGTGCGGCCTTCAAGAGGAGCTGGAGAGCAACTGGGGGAAGGTGGCAGAGGGAGGCTTGGAGCTGGGCCTCCAGGGACAAGTAACCCGTCACGCGGTGAGGCCAGTGGGGAAGCACATGTCGTGGGGAGGGGCAGCCTGTGCCAAGTGAGGTGTCAGTCTCGAGCAGCAGGCCCTGTGGAGACAGAGAGCGTGAGGAAGACAGGAGCTGGGGCAGTCGGGAGGGTCCGGGTGCTCAGCCAGGGACTTTCTTAGGGCCCCTTTCCCTTCCCAGGGAGGGTGACTGCCAGCACAGGAGGGAGATGGTTGGGGAGAATCTGTCTGCCCACGAGGAGGGAAGGGATGCATGACTGGCCATGCAGCTGGGCAGGGACAGGCTTCTCCAGGGTCCTCCCCTCTCCCACCAACAGCCTTTCCAGAAAGGGGCCAATCAGAGGCTAACAGAGGAGGAAGCCCTGGATAGGAATCCAGCAGTGGAAGCATTATCAGCATCCACATGCATCTGAGGCCCCAGACAAGGGTCAGGAAGAGGCCAAAAATGGGAGGCAAGACGGAAGGATGAGTCCAGTGTTCAACGCATTTACAATTGTTAGTCATCATCCAGGAGTCAGCCTTTCTGCCTGAGCCCTCCTCTTCTTTCTACTTGACTCTGTTCTCATGTTTCATGATTTCAATAGGCTGACCTGGCTTCTGAGGCCCTGCTGCTTTTGGGCAGAGGAGGAGGCAGGGGACCAGTCAGCTCTCCTCTTCCATCTACTTGAAGGAGAGACTGCCTTTGTGAATTCTCTTCCATCCACATGACGGTGCCTCCAGCCTTTGACACAAGGCACACTCCCTAAAAACAAGCTGATGGTTACTCTTCCTGAGGGAGAGCTGTGAACATCGCAGAGGAAGGTACAGAAAGAAAGATTCTAGGCTTGGAGCTTAGGTGAGGGTATTTAGGGGAAGCTCTAAGGAAATGGAGCTGCTCTAGATTGGGAGCTGCAGAGAATGGGAGGCAGCACTACCAACGGGCTCTCAGTACCTCATCTATGGAGAGGGGAGAGTAGAGCGAGGCTGAAGGTGTGATTGGTAAGAAGGAGCAGTCCTGCTTTTCAGCCAGGGGAGGGGGCGTAGTGTTGGGGGGCGGGGCGCAGTGACGGGTGTTTGCTATCTCCTTTGCTCCTGCTCTCAGGGTGACCCTGTGTGAGGCTGGAGTTCTGTGAGAGCCTTTACATCCAACGGGAGAAGAGCAGCACCCTGTTGTGACACCAGGCCAGCCTCTGGATGTCAGGGGTTCTTTCTTTCTCAATCCTTTATAAACATTCGTGTAAACAAACAAAGGAAAATACCTATAGACTTCAAGACTCCTCTTATTATTAAATTCAATTACAACAAAATACTTCCCATTACATTTGCTCTTCTTTGCACCATAGAAACAAAAGAAAGATACCAGCTCAGTTGTGTCCAACTCTTTGCAGCCTCATGGACTGTAGCCCTCCCAGCTCCTCTGTCCATGGGATTTCCCAGGCAAGAATACTGGAGTGGGCAAGCATTTCTTTCTCCAGGGGATCCTCCCTGCCCAGGCATCGATCCCATTTCTCTTTGGTCTTGCGTCTCTGCATAACCACTAGCATTCTTTTTAACCTTTATCTCTCTCTTTTTGGCCACATTTTTCTAAAGTCCTCTCTTTTGAATATTATTATGAACTCATGGCCTTTCACAAACTCAGCCTGTCTCATTGAAACATTCATAGCAATCATCTTTTATTGTTATTAGTATATGTGGGTGCCCCCTAATGACCACTTCTCTGATCATCTTCAAGAGCATCCTTGTCTTTGCAGGAGCCCAGATGCCAGTCTCTGGAATTCACCTCCCCTGCAAGGGGTCTTCCTTCCTTTGAGTGGATGGAAGTCCATGGGTGTACATGTGGGTGGGCAAGATGCTGCCAGACAATATTTCTTTAAGGTCACAGTTCACTCTCATTATTCTGGTTTAACCCTGGTTTCATGCCTTTAAGGTCACAGTTCACTCTCATTATTCTGGTTTAACCCTGTTTTCATGCCTACTTTTCTAGAGAACTACGTTTCATCAACATGACATGTCTCCTAACTGACAGTTGTCACAGCAGGAGGCACACATTTCTTGTTGGCATTTAATTCAGCTTCTTCCATCATCTTTAAGGTGGTGGCACTAGAAACCACCCCATTCTTTGGTTACTGACAGCTATAAAGTGACTGCTGCTGTCTTAGAGTAAAACAATCCAGTCCTAAAAGTGCATATGGATAGAACCGATCAATTTGTACAGAGGGTTCTGCTCATTCCTTCCCAAGGAAAAGCTTCTTGAGATAGTTAATCAGTGTCTTTCAATGATATTACTACATTGGGAGCTGCAATAGTGTGAGAATGTGTGCCCAGGAGACAGGAACCTGGACTTGGAGTCTGGCTCTAGCACTAGCTGTGTGCTTTGAGTACATTGCTTCACCTCTCTGAGCTTCAGTTTCCTTTCTTATAGGATCATTGTGAGGACTAAAAGGAAGTGAATTCATACCAAGCAGTTGGGAAGGTTCCTGGTGCAAAGTGAGAAGTCATCAACCACAATAGCTAATAAGTGTTAAGTATTGCATTTTGGTTTTTCTTGACTTAAGTTTGATAGTATTTATTTACTTCTTATTAGGAAAAATAAGGGTTTCATTTATTTTTATACTTTCTATTATAGCTTTCCCCTTCTTCGCCTTTTATCATTATTCCACTAATTGTATATCCTCTGTTACAAAGCTTTGTACTTGTAAGCACTTTATTTACATCTTTGTTTCTTATGCTCTCGACTGGACCTACTATTTCTTGATTCCCAGCTTTGTAAACTGAGATATTAATCCTCCTCCTCCCTTCAGTACTTTGGCTCCCAAGTTCTAGAAGTGTATTTTGATTTTTATATTAACAAGTACATTTACTTCACATATTTAAATACTCTGTTTCATTTTAAAAGATAAAGGTTATTTTAGTCAGATAAAGGTTATTTTATAATGACTATAAATGAAATAAAACTAAGATTTTTGAATCACTAATAAACCTGTGAGTTAATACACCTGTGAGTTATAATACACCTGTGAGTTATATCATATTATATATATTAATATTACTTCAGTTTTAAAACTGTCTCCAAAGGACTTGGATATAGATATATTTACTTAAGATTTTTTTTAAATCAAACAAAAGAGTTTACAATTTTTGGTGATATTTTAATACACTTCTTAAGAGCTAACTTGTACCATATAGCTGTACATGCTTCTCAGCACTTCACTTCAGTTCAGTCACTCAGTCATGTCTGACTCTTTCCGACCCCATGAATTGCAGCACGACACGACTCCCTGTCCATCACCAACTCCCAGAGCCTACCCAAACTCATGTCCTTTGAGTCGGTGATGCCATCCAACCATCTCATCCTCTGTTGTCCCCTTCTCCTCCTGAGCTTTAGTTTTTCCCGATGTTTCTAACTGGCTTCATTTTCACCACTTTCACTGTTTATCTTCAGCATTTCCTCCATTTCTTTCCAACTGTGCCTCATGTGATACCAAGTTCCTGTCCCCAGAGACTCTGGACTTCTTATCCCATTCTGGACTGGTTTCTCTCTAGGTCTGCTTCGCACCCAGCTGGGATCCTTGGATTCCCTTCCCACGGGGTTGATGTTCCTGACTCCTGGATCCCACGTCTATCTCTCTTGTGGGTATCCTTTACCTTCCTCCATAATTAAACAAACATGTCATCTATTTTTTTTTTCCTGCATCTCATTTTCAGGTAACTTTCTAAAAGTCTGGTGAAGGGTGAAGGCTGCTGTGAATATGGATGGGACGTGGAGGAGGTGGGCTTGTTCCCTGCTCTCCCCTCGGCCTCCCTCTCATCTTGCTCCCTCTGGGGCTCTGCCCAGCAGACCATTCTTCTCTCCTGTCAACACGCTCCCTGCTTCTCTCCCTCTACTGCACTCCTCTTTACTCAGCTATCACTTCTCCATCCAGTGAGTCTTCAGACATTTGTTGAAGACTCTGGTCTCCTGTTGCTCCCATGCTTGTTTTTATTAGCAGCAGAGGGAGGAGAAGCAGGCTATGGGTTCTTGAGCTCATGAGTGGGGTGGAACCAGTGTACCAAGGGCAAGCCTTCTGACCTTAGGTAAGTCAGCTAACATCTATATGTCAGCTTCCTTATTTGTAAATGAGGATACAGTGGTACACATATCAAAAGCTAATGGAAGGACATACGAGGTGCCATTGGTAAAGTTTCAGAGCCGATACCAATGCAGAGCAACGATCACAAACACCAGTTGCTCTTATCAGTGAAAGTGAAAGTTGCTCAGTCATGTCCGACTCTTGGTGATCCCTTGGATTACACAGTCCATGGAATTCTCCAGGCCAGAATACTGGAGTGGGTAGCCGTTCCCTTCTCCAGGGGATCTTCCCAACCCAGGGATAGAACCCACGTCTCCTGAATGGCAGGTGGATTCTTTACCAACTGAGCCACAAGGGAAGCCCAAGTGAAGCTGTTTCCACTCGATTCTGAACCGGGGACCTTTTGCGTGTTAGGTGAACGTGATAACCACTACACCACAGAAACCAGGCACTCTTATCAGTAGATGGTATTATACCTATATATACCTTTACCATCATTTCAGTCAAGTCTCAGGAGGAGTAGTTGATAGAAGCTCTTTTGCTTTCTTAAAAAGAGTAGCTAAATATCATCAACACTTGCTTTCCTTCCTCATCTCCCATGGCAAGGTAATCACATGCAGAACCAAAATAAATGATTTAATTATAAAGATCTGAATTTTTTAAAATAAAGACCACTGAGAATGGGTATATCTGAAAGGATGGACACCCTCATATATTATAAGTGCGAACATAAATTGCTACAGTTTCTTTGCATGGCATGGTGGCTCCAGGTATGGAAATTTTTTAGGTGTTGATGCCATCTGATCTTAATTCTACTTCTAGATATAGCTTAAGGATACAGTCTCAGATGTAGGTGAAGTTTTACACAAGGAGAATATTCTTTGCACTATTATTTACATAAAGGATTAGAAACTCCATCAAGTCCAATATTCAGGAGGGGAAAGCAAGGAGGACAGAACAGCTGCAGGGGTCTCAGTCACTCAGAGCAGGGATACAGGAATTGGGGCAGGGCTGGTGGGACTCCAGGCCCTTGTGGGGAAAAGGGCTCTTGCAGAAGCAAGGAAGACCTGGGCTATGGGAGCCGTATCACCAGGAACTTTATCAAGGAGAGACTTGATAGGGAGCAGGACATCATTTTGGAAGGAAGAGTCATTTACCAATGAACATATATCCACAAATAAATCTTTTTGTATATATAGGGAGTAGAGCATAGTCATCACACACATGTGATTTGCATCAGAAGACTCAGGGTCTAGTCCAGACTCTGGTACCAGCGTGACAATTTGGACTCAGCTAAGTCTGAGTGAGTTTCAGGAGCCTGCAGGTCAAGGACACTAGATCAATGTTGTCATTAATATTAGTTATTATCAATTCAAAAACACAGGTGTCGCCACCTCACCTCATTTCCAGAGTATCACCTCCTATCTGTTCTTCTAGTCTCTGGCTTTACTGTTCCTATAACTTCACAGATGGCTGTCTCCTGTCTCATTACCTTCTCCTTGTGCCCCAACAGGAGAGCAGGACTCTGACTTGGCTTGGAAGGAGCTGTAGGAGGTGAATGACTTTTCTTAACTAACAACCAGCAGAGCCCAGGAGACAGAGAACCGCAGTGGGCTAAGTTCCTGGAGGCACTGGTGGCCGTCCCGGGGGAACCCACTAGAGAACTTGTCCCTCTCTGCTCCCTGTAGCCTCTGCTCCCTTACAGTGGAGCTCACAGTGTGTTTTCTCTTCCCAAGGGTGAGGTTACACCTCCTTCCAGCCTGATGCTGACAAGGAGCTGAAGGGAGATCTCTGAGAGCCCCTGCTGCCACCATGAGCTCAGGAAACTTCGGACACTGCTCAGGTAGTCAGCTCTCTCTTCTCTGGAAGGTTCCTACTTGTGACCCAGAATTGAAGGTGGTATTTCCTTCAATGGTTATTGAAGGCTGAGTTAAACTACAAAGGAATCAAGAACCATGAAGAGGATGGATAGGCATCCTTGAGCTTCCGAGAGAGACCAGGAGATTCCCCTCACCTTGGGGTCTGCCCACAACCTCCTTCCCAGCCCTCTTCTCAGGGAGCCATGACCAAGGTGCTGACTTCCTGCCTCTCCCCCCACCAAGCAAGTGACTCAGGACAGAGGCCGGCAGAGCACATGCGGAGCTTGGACCACAGATGGCAGTCCCCAAGGCCAGGCAGGCCTAGGAGAGGAGGTCCTCCAGCATCACTGGACTTCTCCTGCTCTCTCCCTTGGCCCAAGCCTCCTCCTGCTCCCAGACACTTGGGCATCACTACAGAAGCTGTTTCCTCCAGCTCTTCCCAGCCAACAGCCCAGCATCTCTGCGAGGGTCAGTGGACCCTGCTCTGAACCCCAGTCTGGCCTTTGCCACCTCCCACCTGGAGGGGAGGAGTGATGAGGATCACATCTGGCTCCACCCCTCCTCCACCTGGTGGATCCCCTCCCCTGCCCATCCTAGAGTCTGTGGTCAGAAGCAGGAGTCCTCTCACATGGTAGTTTTACTCAATGGCATGTGGTCCTAAAGTCTTTTTAAAAATTAGGTAACATGAGTTTCTAATGTTTTCTAAGTTTCATGTGTACAATATTATATTTCTACTTCTATATATGCTACTGCATGCTCACCACCAATAATGAGTTGCAAAGAATCCCCATTGTGTGCTACAGAGTAGAATGAACAAAACACAGGAGTTTTAAATATAAGGAGGATTCAAAGTCATGTCCAAAAGTGTCTGACACTTGACTTTGGATTCAACCTCAGAGCTTTCACCTCTGTGGCCTTGGGCTGTCCATTGTCCTGTCTGAGTTTCACTTGCCTCTTCTGTGAGATAAGGATAATGCCTCTTTGTGTGGATTTACCAAGAAGTACACTTGATATCAAGTCCCAGCACACACACACATATATAGCCTGGCCACCAATATCGTACCTACAATTCCATAATCTCCAGATCTCTGAAATCACTCAGGGATTTTGATAACTCATTGAGGAGTAGTCTTACCCTGTAGTGATCTGAGGCTCTTTGTAGTCATTACATTCTTTATCCCATTTAACGTGAGTATTCAATTGTCTCACTGCCCAAACATCAAAGCATTCATTTATAGGGCGCTGCCCATCTATTCTGGAAGGGGTAACTAACAAATCACACTTGGTGTTTCTTCTTGTGTGTGTGTGTTCAGTTGCTCAGTCGTTAAACTCTTTGCAACCGCATGGACTGCAGCCTGCCAGCATCCTCTATCCATGGGATTCTCCAAACAAGAATATTGGAGTGGCTTGCCATGCCCTCCTTCAAGGGATCTTCCTGACTCAGGGATCAAACCCGCCTCTCTTACATCTCCCGCATTGGCGGGCAATTCTTTACCACTAGAACTCCCTGGCAATCCCACCTATGGCCTCAATTTACCTGGGAATCCCCCATAGGACCTCATTTCACCTAACCTACTTACAAGCCCTATCTTCAGAAAGGTCACCAGGGGTTAACTCTTCAACACAAATTGGGGGAGGGGGGAGGGGAGACAGTCCATCCATAACCCTAGGTGACCTCACCAAGAGCACCCCAGGTGACTGCTACTCAGCAAGATGAATTTTAACTATTTTATACTCAATAACATTTATGTCCCACCACTAATTTTTCTTATCTTATTCCCTTTTCTTTCATCCAGATATTGAGATCTTTTTTGAGGATGTTGTTGAATGTCTCTGGGACACACTAAGCAGAGAGAAGCTGCTACTCCTGCTGAATGAATTCCTGGAGAGAATTAAGGCTGAGGCCAGTTTGTCCAGGTAACCTGCACAGGTGCACCAAGAAGGTCACCCACGTCCCCCAGCACCAGGCTAGCTTCCTCCTGGCAGGAACGCCTCCTCCAGGCAGCACCCTATTGTTGGAGTCAGGGATGTTCCTTCTCAAGATCCCATCAGGAATGTTTCCTCCATGTCATTTGCTGACCCTGCACTGAATGATCGTGGGTTGAGAAGAGACGAAACCTGCAAGGAAGGGGCAGGTTATGTGACCCTGGACAAGTTACTGAACTACTCTCTGCTTTAGTTTCTCCATCTTTTCATTTTTACTGTGAGGACACTGAGATCTTGCATGTAAAGTGCTTCCCATAATGACTGACACAGAGTGCATACTCAATCATTAGTAACATTTTAAAAACTTGTTGGGAAGAGACAGGGTCAAGGGTCTTCTTTCTGGTGAGGAGAACCAAGCAGAATTTCCTTTGGGACAAGTGGGGAAACCCTGACACCACCATTTGTGTCCTGGGCTTCTGCCTACAGTCTTTCTATTCCCCATGTTAGGAGCTGTACCAGCCCTGCAGGCTCCTGCTGGCCCATAAGGGAGAGAGGCTAGAGAGGAACTGGAGGAGCTGGTGGGATCCTGGATCTAGTTGTGCCCAACTCCTGGGCCTGTGGGCTTAAGACTTTGAATCTCAGATCTGTCCTGTGTCCAATGGGAATAGCAATTCGGTCTGATGGATTATGGTGATGGCCTCAGAGTGAACTGCAGGGTCAGAGGTGGGGAACCAAGTATACTCATCTCGTCTAAAGGACCAGAGAGGCCTGCACCAGGGTCAGACCCAGGGCTCAGGGTGGAGCAGCAGGTCCAGGTTGGAGGACTAGTAGGCAGGCTTGGGTAGCAGGACCAGGACTAGAGCGAAGAGAGTGGGCCCTAGGACACAGAACTGAAGGGACTGTGACCCCAGCAGAGGTCCCCTGAGTGGGAGAAGGGGACATTTCTTCCCTCCCTGGTGGGATCCCCTCACGCTGGACTATGGGGCCCTGGGTGACTGTGTCTGCACACCCTGCCTGGGACCTGGCTTCTCACTCCATTGGGGACCCTCTTCTAAGCTACGTGGAGTACCCCTGACAATGGGATAGCTGTGTGCTTCAGGTGGCCCTCCAGGGTCACAGTGAGTGGCTGTGATTGTGTGACATTTGAGGGATTCTGAGGAGCCTCACGCATCCCCACCCAAGAGGAAAACGCTTCCTCCACCAGCTGTGTAAGTGCTGGTCTCCTCAGGCTCAGCTGTTCAGATGACTGTTTCCTCAAATCCCTTGAATCTTTAGAGGTTCCACAAAGTTGCACACGGACTTGGGTGCTGGCAATGAAGCTGTCGCCAGGTAAATTGTGAGTTAGGTTGGTGACCCCTGAGCAGCTGAGAGTGCTGGGTGACGGGTCAGGAGTCAGTGAGGTGAGCTGGAGAGTCCAAGGGAAACCAGGGCTCATAGCACATCTCCCTCTTCCCTGTCAACTGGGGCAGTGGGTGGACCCAGTGACCTTCTGCTGAGAAGGTCAACAGCTCAATGCTTAGAAGACAGCAGATGGCAGACCAAATGATTATAAGGTGACTTCAAGCTCTGACTTTTGGGTTTTAAAAAATTCTAGATCATAGAGACAGCCAATCTGCAAAGTGCAAGGGCATAGTGCCCAGGACTGCCCTTACTTTGACTTCAATGGCAAATTTAGGGGATCCCCAAAACAACTCTCAGGTTCAAGAATTCCCTATAGAATGGATAGGACTCACTGAAAGCTTCATGATCCCAGCTACAGTTTACTACAGGGAAGGATAAAAGTTCCCACCAGCCACAGGGCAGAGACTGGGTAGGTTGCACATACGAAGCTTCCATTGTCCTCAGGACATGATACTGATCTGGATTCGGCGTGTGATAAGATGCACCCAGTACTGCCAAACAGGGACACTCCCCTTGCTTAAAATTCAAATTACCCTGACCTGTCATCTCCAGCCCCTCCTGGAAGTCAGACTCATGCCCTAGTGTCCAGCTCTACCAGATGGCAGAACTGATACCATGAGACCCAGAGACCTTGGGTCACTTGTCCCCTTCTCACTGACCAGTGATCAAAGGCCCAGGCAGGCAAGGACACTCCTATCAGCCAGAAGTCTACAGGCTTAGGGACCACTTCCCAGTAGCCAAGGGCAAAGAGCAGGGAGACTTCTCACTACACACTGAGGCCTTTGAATGCAGGTTTTCTCCTCCAGTCCTACATGTCTTTGTTTATCTGTGGAGTTCCCACTCCAAAAACTCTTTCAAAGTGGTGGTGTTGACCCACCTGTGAGATGTCTTTACCACATACCTTTTCTTTGGCTGAGCCATATGGCCTATGGGATCCTCATTCCCCAACCAGGGATTGAGTCAAGGCCAGCAGTGGGAGTGCAGAGTTGAAACCTCTGGATCACCTGGGAATTCTCTCAAATACCTCTCTTAAGTTGCCAGTATCCTAAGCTGACTTTCGTCTACCTATTCCAAGTTTAGCTATTTCAAGATGGAGCATCTATAAGCATGAAACGTGTTTAAGGTTGAAAGAGAAAATTTTATATTTAGGAAATTCTTTTCTAATGATTTATAGTAACATATCTATATTTATGCAGAATAGATATTATGGAGCCAATTTTACAGACAAGCAAACTGCCTTTCTAATTCCTTACCTTCATCGTTACAGGGAAGATGCGGATGAACTACACAATTATCTGAACGAATTGAAAAGAGCCTTAGTTGAGGAGGACCAAGAAAGACTCCCGAAAGAGCAGCTGGACAGGAGGAGGTTTCTGAATAAGTTTCCTCGGGTGAAACGGCAGCTGGAGGAGTTCATAGGCAAGTTCCATGAGCTTGCAGACAAGGTTGAGAAGGTCCATAAGGGATGCACCATCTCCAACGTGATGGCCCACAGCACCGGTGCTGTGTCCAGTATTCTGACCATCGTTGGCCTGGCTCTGACACCCGTGACAATGGGGGCCAGTGTGGTGCTCTTGGCCACTGGGATAGGGCTGGGAGCAGCAGCTGGTGTGACCAGTGTGTCCACCAGTATCATTGAACGTGTGAAGAGGTCATCAACAGAAACCGAAGCCAGTCGCATGATGTCTACTGTTGTCAAGAAATGGGAGGTTCTCCTAGAGGTACTCAAGAGCAACCCCCACATTGTTGACACAAAAAAGAAAGAAGCTGTACAATGCATTGAAATGCACATCCATGCCATGGAGACAGGCAATGCCAACTCTGGCTCTGCAGCCAATGCAAGCATCTACATGAGCCCTGGGAGAATCTCAGTCCCAGCCATCCAGCATATAGAGACAGGTTTCAAAGCCACAGCTTTAACAATTACCAAAGGAGCCCGGATTGCGGGTTTGGCTGCTGCAGGGCTGTTCCTTCTGGTGGATGTGGGCTTCCTGGTGAAGGAGTCAATGCACCTGCACGATGGTGCAAAGACAGAAGCAGCTGAAAGCCTGAGGCGACGGGCATGGGAGTTGGAGAGGAAGTTGGAGGAGCTCACCCAGATCTATGAAAGTCTGCAGGAGGACCTAAGTTAGCCACCCCCAGAGCAGTGCGGGGTCCAGGGACATGTGAGGGTCTAAAGTGCAGAGGTACCTTGTTTGAGGGAAAGAGAGGGAGAGCACATTAATGAAGCTTGGTGTTAGGAATTTGGCATTTCTGTGGTTGAGCACATCAGGGAAGGGATGGATGTAGGTGATAGATGAGGAGAGAGAAGGAAATGGCCTGGAGCCTGGATTAAGGGAGGAGGGGGGACCAGAGAATGAGAGGCGGGGAGAAACCACTTTTTTTCATACTGAGAACTTTTTATTTTGTATTGGAGTATAGCCGATTAACAATGTTGAGATAGTTTCAGGTGAACAGGAAAGGGACTCAGCCATTCATATACACATACCCATTCTCCCCCAAACTCCCCTCCCATCAGAAACCACTTACTTTGGACTAAAGGTGACACTGGAGGCAGATAAAAGGGAGAGGCAGGCGAACTAGCAATGAGAGGCCAAGTATACCAATGGGTTGAAAATGAGAGAACATCAGTTAGGATTGTTGGGATCCAGAAGTAGCAAGGGCTCCTCTATCACCCTCCACAGGCTGTGATGTCCCAGCAAGAAGAGTCTTCCCCTGTTGGTGGTCTCTAGACCTCTCCTGCAACATCAACTCACCTTTGGCCCTAGCTGATATGTCTTACTTCAGTTCATTCAGTTAGGTTGCTCAGTGGTGTCCGTCTCTGCGACCCCATGGATTGCAGCACGCCAGGCCTCCCGGTCCAGCACCAACTCCCGGAGTTCACTCAGACTCATGTCTGTCGAGTCATTGAGGCCATCCAGCCATCTCATCCTCTGTCATCCCCTTCTCCTCCTCCCCCAATCCCTCCCAGCATCAGAGTCTTTTCCCATGAGTCAACTCTCCGCATGAGGTGGCCAAAGTACTTGAGTTTCAGCTTTAGCATCATTCCTTCCAAGAAATCCTAGGGCTGATCTCCTTCAGAATGGAGTGGTTGGATCTCCTTGCAGTCCAAGGGACTCTCAAGAGTCTTCTCCAACACTACAGTTCAAAAGCATCAATTCTTCGGCACTCAGCTTTATTCACAGTCCAACTCTCACAACCATATATGACCACTGGAAAAACCATAGCCTTGACTATATGGACCTTTGTTGGCAAAGTAATGGCTCTGCTTTTCAATATGCTATCTAGCTTGGTCATAACTTTTCTTCCAAGGACTAAGCGTCTTTTAATTTCATGGCTGCAATCACCATCTGCAGAGATTTTGGAGCCCAAAAATATAAAGTCTGACACCGTTTCCACTGTTTCCCAATCTATTTCCCATGAAGTAATGGGACCAGATGCCATGATCTTTGTTTTCTGAATGGTGAGCTTTAAGCCAACTTTTTCACTCTCCACTTTCATTTTCATCAAGAGGCTTTTCCGTTCTTCTTCACTTTCTGCCATAAGGGTGATGTCATCTGCATATCTGAGGTTATTGATATTTCTCCCGGCAATCTTGATTCCAGCTTGTGCCTCTTCCAGCCCAGCGTTTCTTGTTATGTACTCTGCATAGAAGTTAAACAAGCAGGGTGACAATATACAGCCTTGATGTACTCCTTTTCCTTTTTGGAACCAGTCTGTTTTTCCATGTCCAGTTCTAACTTTGCTTCCTGACCTGCGTATAGGTTTCTCAAGAGGCAGGTCAGGTGGTCTGGTATTCCCATCTCTTTCAGAATTTTCCACAGTTTTTTGTGATCCACATACTTAAAGGCTTTGGCATAGTCAATAAAGCAGAAATAGATGTTTTTCTGGAACTCTCTTGCTTTTTCCATGATCCAGTGGATGTTGGCAATTTGATCTGTGGTTCCTCTGCCTTTTCTAAAACCAGCTTGAACTCTGGAAGTTCACGGTTCACGTAGCCTGGCTTGGAGAATTTTGAGCATTACTTGACTAGCATGTGAGATGAGTGCAATTGTGCAGTAGTTTGAGCATTCTTTGGCATTGCCTTTCTTTGAGATTGGAATGAAAACTGATCTTTTCCAGTCCTGTGGCCACTGCTGAGTTTTCCAAATGTGCTGGCATATTGAGTGCAGCACTTTCACTGCATCATCTTTCAGGATTTCAAAGAGCTCAACTGGAATTCCACCACCTCCACTAGCTTTGTTCGTAGTGATGCTTTCTAAGGCCCACTTGACTTCACATTCCAGGATGTCTGGCTCTAGGTGAGTGATCACACCATCATGATTATCTTGGTCATGAAGATCTTTTTTGTATAGATTTTCTGTGTATTCCTGACTCCTCTTCTTAATACCTACTGCTTCTGCTAGGTCCATACCATTTCTGTCCTTTATTGAGCCCATCTTCACATGAAATGTTCCCTTGGTATTCTCTAATTCTCTTGAAGAGATCTTTCATCTTTCCCATTCTGTTGTTTTCCTCTATTTCTTTGCATTGATCGCTGAGGAAGGTTTTCTTATCTCTTCTTGCTATTCTTTGGAACTCTGCATTCAGATGCTTATATCTTTCCTTTTCTCCTTTGCTTTTCACTTCTCTTCTTTTCACAGCTCTTTGTAAGGCCTCCTCAGACAGCCATTTTGATTTTTTGCCTTTCTTTTCCATGGGGATGGTCTTGATCCCTGTCTCCTGTACAATGTCATGAACCTCGGACCATCATTCATCAGGCACTCTATCAGATCTAGTCCCTTGAATCTATTTCTCACTTCCACTGTATAATCATAAGGGATTTGACTTAGGTCATATTTGAATGGTTTGGTGGTTTTCCCTACTTTCTTCAATTTCAGTCTGAATTTGGCAATAAGGACTTCATGATCTGAGCCACAGTCAGGCCCTGGTCTTGTTTTTGTTGACTGTATAGAGCTTCTCCATGTTTGGCTGCAAAGAATATAATCAATCTGATTTCGGTGTTGACCATCTGGTGATGTCCATGTGTAGAGTCTTCTCTTGTGTTGTTGGAAGAGGATGTTTGCTATGACCAGTGCATTTTCTTGGCAGAACTCTATTAGCCTTTGTCCTGCTTCATTCCATATTCCAAGGCCAGATTTGCCTGTTACTCCAGGTGTTTCTTGACTTCCTACTTTTGCATTCCAGTCCCCTATGATGAAAAGGACATCTTTTTTGGGTGTTAGTTCTAAAAGGTCTTGTAGGTCTTCATAGAACCATTCAACTTCAGCTTCTTCAGTGTTACTGGTTGGGGCATAGACTAGGATTACTGTAATATTGAATGGTTTACCTTGGAAACGAACAGAGATTATTCTGTCGTTTTTTAGATTGCATCGAAGTACTGCATTTTGGACTCTTTTGTTGACCATGATGGCTACTCCATTTCTTCTAAGGGACTGCTGCCTGCAGCTGTAGATATAATGGTCATCTGTGTCTTACTAGGGCAGTGACTTCTTTTGTTTATTTGTTTTATTGAAGGATAATTGATTTACAATATTCTGTTAATTTCAGGTATGCAGCAAAGTGATTCACTTATACAGGTATCGATTTATTTATCTGGGCTTCCCAGGTTGTAAAGAAGGTGTCTGCTAAGCATGAGACACAGGTTTGATTCCTGGGTAGGGAAGATTTCCTGGAGGAGGAAATGATACTGCACTCCAATATTCTTGTCTGGGAAATCCCATAGACAGTGGAGCCTGGCGTGTTACAGTCCATGGTGTTGCAGAGTCAGACATGACAGAGCATCTGAGTATGTATATGTCTATATTGTTTTTTGTTCGTTTCCATTACAGTTTATTACAAAGTATTGAATACTGTTCCTATGCTAGTACAGTAGGCAGGCCCTTGTTTATCTGGTGTGTATCTGTTAATCCCATCTCCTAATTTACCTATTGCCACAAAACTTGTTTTAAAAGTTCATTATCTATGTCTATGAGTCTGTTTCTATTCTGTAAGCAAGTTCATTTCTATTATGTTCTGCATTCTACATATATTAATAACACATATTTGTCTTTGTCTGACTTACTTCACTCAGTATGATAATCTCTAGATCCATACATATCGCTAAAGATACTATTACTTCATTCTTCTTTATGGCTGAGTAGGATTCTATGGAGTGTATACATGTACCACATTTGCTTTACTCATTAATCTGTCAACAGACCTTTAGGTTAATATCGTGTCTTGGCCGTTATGAATAGTTCTGCTATGAACATCAGGGTATGTGTATCTTTTCAAATTAGAGCTTTAATTTTTTTGTAGAAATATGACCAGAAGTGGGATTGCTAAATCATAAGGTAGCTCTATTGTTAGTTGTTTAAGAAAACTCCACAAGGCCTTCCATAGTGGCTGCACCAATTTACATTCCCACCAACAGTGTAGGAGGGTTCCCTTTTCTCCACAGCCTCAGAGCATTGTGATGTAGGGGATGGCCCTGTGATCGCTGTAGGGGAGACAACTTATTGTAGTTTGATTGCATTTCTCTAATAACTAGTGACGTTGAGTGTGTTTTCACGTACCCGCTGGCCGTCTGGACGTCTGCATGGAGAATGGTCTGTGTAGACCTTCAGGCAGTGGCTCTTGACGACAGTGGTGGTGAGGCTGTGGCAGCAGCGGTGTGACAGCACAGTGGATGCAACACCTGACACGCTGCCAGGAGCTCTTTGGGGCCAGAGTGCACCGAGACACCAGTGACGTTTCCATGAAAATCCAAATGCGGAGGAGGAACAGAGGTTGATTAAAAAAGAGAGAAAGAAGGATGAAACAAGGAGGCAGAAACAGGTCAAGGAACTTTCGGTGTGTCAGGAGATGAAACAGCCTGGGGCCAACAGACATGACTCTCTGACCCTCAGTTTCTTCTTCAGCTGGGGGTGAGGCTGGATACGATATTTCAGGTGGTTCTGGTTCTCTCCACCTTGTGTTCTCTAGACTCTGGTTCAATAAATACGAGCTGATTCACTGAGGCTTCCTTGCATTGACTGAGGGGCTCAGCTGGGCTCCAGATGGCTGACCTCCTTCCCCGTGAGCCTGTCTCCCAGGGTCTCAGGGAGCACGTCCTCCATGGCTCCTCCTGCCTGCCCGCTGGGCTCCCATCCAATCATTTCCCTAATATCCTAGAGCCCTGCAGGCTTCGTGGGTTGTCTGGGGGACATGGGCTGAGCACTGGAATGCTCCTCCTCCAGCACCGGGGACCAGAATGGACACCCAAATGTGATTGAGAGCAGAGGGGTTGTGTGCAGGTGTGAGAGAGGGTCAGCCGTAAACAGAGGGGAGAGAGAGACAGCAACACACTTGCCCAGGCTGCCTTCACGTTTCACCAGGACTCCTGCAGGAGCTTCCAGAACTTCCTTCCTACTGTGTTTACCTTCGGGGACTGCCCTGCCTCACTCATCTATTCCCCGCACAGGCTAGAATGACCCATAAGAAAATCAACCTTAACGCAACTGCTTTCACGTCCTCCACGGCTACCCGTAACTCTGAGCACAGATGCTGAAGCCTAATTGCAGACCAAAGCAGTGTGCAGTAGCGGGGTCCTCTGAGGGCAGAGCTGGAGGCCAGGCTCACTCGATCTCCAGGAGCAGGACTGAGGGGCTGGGGGATGGGAGCAGGCATGGAGGGAAAGTCCATCCAAAGCCATGTTCTGACTTGGTCACCCATCTAGGATTGCACCTGCCTGGACCTTCTGAGGAGCCTTCATGGGGTGCCTCAGGCTCCTCCTGTCCCGGAAGGAGAGGGGAGCATCGTGGTGTGGCTCTTGCCCCCATGGACCTGCTCCACAGGGCACCTACTCTCTGTGTTTCCATGTGTGGAGCATGTGAGCACCTAACTGGCTCCCACACCTGGAGCCCAAGGCAGGGGCCAGAGACCCTGGACCTGGAAATGATCCCAGGACGTCTCCTAAGTCCCTCCCACGTGCTGTAAGGCCCTCTGCACACTTTTGTCCAAACCTCCCTCAGAAGACTTTCCTCAGTGCCTCAGGCTCCCTCTTAGCCAGTGTTTCCCTGAGGCTTCAATCAGCTCTTCCATTCCTTCCTGAAGATGTCAGCAGTCATTGCCAGCATCTGTCTGATCCCCAATCATGAGTTTCATTCCTTCTTTAATTCTTTGTAAGTTCCTCGGAAATCCAAATCCTGCACAGACTTCTCCTGGGCAGGGTTCCAGGCACTGGATACAGAACCATTCAGTGTCCATCCCCACGTCCCCCTGAACCCTTAGTACTGGACCCCATTCAGCTCAATGTGCAGATGATACAATTCCATAGTGACCCCTGTGTCAGGTGAGATCCCTGTGGTTCTGAGCAACAGAAACTGAGTTTGGCTAAGTGAGCACAGAAGACCATGCACTGGAGGGATGCAGACCAGGTCAGAGAATGGAAAGAAGCCCCCAAACCCTCAGAGACCACGTGTTTGTCACCCCAAAGGAGAACAGGAGGAAGCTGGGCCCAAGGTCCAAGAATGTGGCCACAGCCCCCACCCCGGAAGGGCCACCCTGGGTGGGGCCTCCGGGTGCCTGGAGCCTCTTCCCTGGATCCATGTTGAGCTGATTGGTCAGGAGGATGCAGGGTGTCCTGTTTCAGGAGGAAGTGAAGCAAGCATGTGGTGTTTCTGTAACACAGCTCATCCTGGGCCCCGGGTAGTGGACCCACCTCCTTGGAGCCCAGGCCACGGGGCTATCTGTCGCCACTTGCTGTGCTTCCCCATTTGTGGAGAGATGGGCACAGGTCTGTCCCGCCACCCAGGACCTGAGTCCCTTCTGGCAGGGCCTGTTTTGGAGGCTTCTAGTTCCTTGCTTGGCCCTGAGTTTGCTTGTTTTAAGCTGCTGCTCCTAGTTCTCACAAATGCCTTGAAGTTCACAGAGCTGCCCTCATACCAAGCGGCACACAGCCTCCAGCAGCCTTGTTCCCAGGGCTTAGACAGAAGAGAACAGGGGTGTTTTGAGTCTGCAGAGGTCCATACTTAGAATCCACCGGTTATCCTCAGGAAGTTGTGCTGCTGACACAGAATATCTAACAACTGGTTACACTCAGATGCCTGTGGAGCTGGTCTGGACCCAGCCTCTGTGACAAGGACAATTGGTGAGGAGCACCTTGCACTGTCCCAGTGAGGCTCTCAAGCCACCTGTGGTGTTGCCCGTCACCCTGCACAGGCCCCACGCTGCTCAGCCACCCCTGCTTAGCTCTTGTGCTTCTGAAGGACGTTGAAGCCAGTCTTGACTTTACAGTACGTTTTTCGAAAGAAACTTTTGGGACTTCTCTGGTGGTCCAGTGGTAAAGAAGCTGCGTGCCAATGCAGGGGACACGGGTTTGATCCCTGGTCCGGGAAGATCCGACATGCTGGGAGCAACTAAGCCCGTGCACCACAACCACTGAGCCCGCTCTCTAGAGCCCGTGCTCTGCAAAAAGAGAAGCCACTGCAATGAGAAGCCCGATACTCGACGAAGAGTAGCGCACTCGCTGCAACTAGAGAAAGCAGCCCCTGTCCCCACAGCAGTGAAGACCCAGGGACGACTAATAAACAAACAAGGATGCTGTTTCCCTAGTTACCTAAGGTAATGCCTCCTAAGTCCCACTATCTACTGCAACCTTTGTTAGAAATGCACGTGGGCACAGACTCCAGCAGGTAAGGTCCCTACAGGGCCGAGGTTCTGTATTTCTCTGCAGCTTTCACTCATTACCTGTCCCGTGCTAACCCCCACCTGCCCTCTCCTGCGTCCCCGCAGCCCCACTCTCCCTGCACCAGGAGGAGGCTGCCCACAGAGCAGCAGGGCCAACCCAGGCTCCAGGCCCCTTCCCTGGCCTTGGCCTTGCTCCACGGCTCTGTGGTGGATGGGGTGCCCCGTGGTCAGCAGTAGGCTCTCCTCCTCTGGATCAAAGCCCTGGAGCTCGAGAGCAACCTGTACTGCATGGGCCAGAGCAAGGTCTTCTTCGAGGCTGGCGTGCTGGCGCACCTGGAGGAGGAGCAGGACCTGAAGATCACGGACGTCATCATCGGCTCCCAGGCCTGCTTCAGGGGCTACCTGGACAGGAGGTGAGTCCCGGGACACCTACCTCACCCAGCCTAATCCTCACTCAGGGTCCCTAGCTATCCTGTAGTGGAGGGCACTTTTTTCACACTATGAACTTTCTATTTGTATTGAGGATTAGTTGATTAACAGTGCTGTGAGAGTTTCAGGTGAACAGTGAAGGGACTCAGCCATACACATACATGTATCCATTTTCCCCCTAACTCCCTTCCCAACAGAAACCACTTCAGTCAGTTCAGTTCAGTCGCTCAGTCGTATCTGACTCTTTGTAACCCCATTGCAGCAGGCCAGGCCTCCCTGTCTATCACCAACTCCCGGAGTTCACCCAAACCCATGTCCATCAAGTCGGTGATGCCATTCAGCAATCTCATCCTCTGTCGTCCCCTTCTCCTCCTGCCCCCAATCCCTCCCAGCATCAGTCTTTTCCAGTGAGTCAACTCTTCACATGAGGTGGCCAAAGTACTGGAGTTTCAGCTTTGGCATCAGTCCTTCCAAAGAACACCCAGGGCTGATCTCCTTTAGAATGGACTGGTTGGATCTCCTTGCAGTCCAAGGGACTCTCAAGAGTCTTCTCCAACACCACACTTCAAAAGCATCAATTCTTCGGCACTCAGCTTTCTTCACAGTCCAACTCTCACATCCATACATGACTACTGGAAAAACCATAGCCTTGACTAGATGGACCTTTGTTGGCAAAGCAATGTCTCTGCTTTTGAATATGCTATCTAGGTTGGTCATAACTTTCCTTCCAAGGAGTAAGTGTCTTTAATTTCGTGGCTGCAATCACCATCTGCAGTGGTTTTGGAGCCCTCAGAAACAAAGTCTGACACTGTTTCCACTGTTTCCCCATCTACTTCCCAAAAGTGATGGGACCAGATGCCATGATCTTCGTTTTCTGAATGTTGAGCTTTAAGCCAAATTTTTCACTCTCCTCCTTCACTTTCATCAAGAGGCTTTTTAGTTCCTCTTCACTTTCTGCCATAAGGGTGGTGTCATCTGCATATCTGAGGTTATTGATATTTCTCCCGGCAGTCTTGATTCCAGCTTCTGCTTCTTCCAGCCCAGCATTTCTCATGATGTACTCTGCATATAGTTAAATAAGCAAGGTGACAATATACAGCCTTGACACACTCCTTTTCCTATTTGGAACCAGTTTGTTGTTCCACGTCCAGTTCTAACTGTTGCTTCCTGACCTGCATATAGGTTTCTCAAGAGTCAGGTCAGGTGGTCTGGTATTCCCATCTCTTTCAGAATTTTCCACAGTTTATTGTGATCCACACAGTCAAAGGCTTTGGCATAGTCAATAAAGCAGAAATAGATGTTTTTCTGGAACTCTCTTCCTTTTTTGATGATCCAGCAGATATTGGCAATTTGACCTCTGGTTCCTCTGCCTTTTCTAAAACCAGCTTGAACATCTGGAAGTTCACAGTTCACGTATTGCTGAAGCCTGGCTTGGAGAATTTTGAGCATTACTTTACTAGCATATGAAATGAGTACAATTGTGAGGGTAGTTTGGGCATTCTTTGGCATTGCCTTTCTTTGGGATTGGAATGAAAATCAACCTTTTCCAGTCCTGTGGCCACTGCTGAGTTTTCCAAATGTGCTGGCATATTGAGTGCAGCACTTTCACAGCATCATCTTTCAGGATTTGGAATAGCTCAACTGGAGTTCCATCACCTCCACTAGCTTTATTCATAGTGATGCTTTCTAAGGCCCACTTGACTTCACATTCCAGGATGTCTGGCTCTAGGTGAGTGATCACACCATCATGATTATCTTGGTCGTGAAGATCTTTTTTGTATAGATTTTCTGTGTATTCCTGCCTCCTCTTCTTAATACCTACTGCTTCTGTTAGGTCCATACCATTTCAGTCCTTTTTTTTTTTTTTTTTTTTGTAAATATAGTCTTTTTTTTTTTTTTAATTTTATTTTATTTTTAAACTTTACATAACTGTATTAGATTTGCCAAATATCAAAATGAATCCGCCACAGGTTTACATATGTTCCCCATCCTGAACCCTCCTCCCTCCTCCCTCCCCATTCCATCCCTCTGGGTCGTCCAGTGCACCAGCCCCAAGCATCCAGTATCGTGCATCGAACCTGGACTGGCAAGTCATTTCATACATGATATTTTACATGTTTCAATGCCATTCTCCCAAATCTTCCCACCCTCTCTCTCTCCCACAGAGTCCATAAGACTGTTCTATACATCAGTGTCTCTTTTGCTGTCTCGTACACAGGGTTATTGTTACCATCTTTCTAAATTCCATATATATGCGTTAGTATACTGTATTGGTGTTTTTCTTTCTGGCTTACTTCACTCTGTATAATAGGCTCCAGTTTCATCCACCTCATTAGAACTGATTCAAATGTATTCTTTTTAATGGCTGAGTAATACTCCATTGTGTATATGTACCACAGCTTTCTTATCCATTCGTCTGCTGATGGACATCTAGGTTGCTTCCATGTCCTGGCTATTATAAACAGTGCTGCGATGAACATTGGGGTACTCGTGTCTCTTTCCCTTCTGGTTTTCTCAGTGTGTATGCCCAGCAGTGGGATTGCTGGATCATAAGGCATGTCTATTTCCAGTTTTTTAAGGAATCTCCACACTGTTCTCCATAGTGGCTGTACTAGTTTGCATTCCCACAGTGTAAGAGGGTTCCCTTTTCTCCACACCCTCTCCAGCATTTATTACTTGTAGACTTTTGGATCGCAGCCATTCTGACTGGCGTGAAATGGTACCTCATAGTGGTTTTGATTTGCATTTCTCTGATAATGAGTGATGCTGAGCATCTTTTCATGTGTTTGTTAGCCATCTGTATGTCTTCTTTGGAGAAATGTCTATTTAGTTCTTTGGCCCATTTTTTGATTGGGTCATTTATTTTTCTGGAGTTGAGCTGTAGGAGTTGCTTGTATATTCTGGAGATTAGTTGTTTGTCAGTTGCTTCATTTGCTATTATCTTCTCCCATTCTGAAGGCTGTCTTTTCACCTTGCTAATAGTTTCCTTTGATGTGCAGAAGCTTTTAAGGTTAATTAGGTCCCATTTGTTTATTTTTGCTTTTATTTCCAATATTCTGGGAGGTGGGTCATAGAGGATCCTGCTGTGATGTATGTCAGAGAGTGTTTTGCCTATGTTCTCCTCTAGGAGTTTTATAGTTTCTGGTCTTACGTTTAGATCTTTAATCCATTTTGAGTTTATTTTTGTGTATGCATTTCAGTCCTTTATCGAGCCCATCTTTGCCTGAAATGTTTCCTTGGTATCTCTAATTTTCTTGACGAGATCTCTAGTCTTTCCCATTCTGTTGTTCTCCTTTATTTCTTTGCATTGATTGCTGAGGAAGGCTTTCTTATCAATCCTTGGCTGTCTGGGGAGGCCTTACAAATAGCTGTGAAAAGAAGAGAAGCAAAAAGCAAAGAAGAAAAGGAAAGATATAAGCATCTGAATGCAGAGTTCCAAAGAATAGCAAGGAGAGATAAGAACGCCTTGCTCAGAAACCACTTACTTTGAACTAAAGATGACACTGGGTACAGAATACAGGGAGAGGCAGGGGAACTAGCAATGAGACACAGAAAGACAAAAGGGCTGAACATGGGGGATAGTCAGAGAGGCAGGATCGTTGGGATCCAGGAGAAGTAGCAGGGGCTGCTCTATCGCCCTTCCCGGGGTCTGTTGCCCCAGCAAGAAGAGTCTCCCCCTGGTGGTGGCCTCTAGCCCGACTTCTCCAACAACTCGCCTTTGATCCCAGCATTTTATCTTAATTAGGCTGTGACTTCTTTTGTCTGCTTGTTTCTTTAATTGAAGTATAGTTGATCACAATATTCTGTTAGTTCAGGTGAACATCGAAGTGATTCAATTCTACATAAACTATGTATATATCTATATTCTTTTAAATTTTTTTCATTACAGATTATGATAAGATACTGACTATTATTCCCTGTGTTATACATAAAGTCCTTGTTTTTTAAATCTATTTTATGTATGGTAGTGTGCATCTGTTAATCCCACACTCCTAGTTTACCCCTGTCTCTCTTTAGTAACAACAAGTTATGTTTCCTATGACTATGAGTCTGTTTTGGTTTGTTCATAAGTTCATTTGGACTCTTTTCTTTTGGCCATGCCAAGCAGTTTGTGGGATCTCAGATCGCCGATGTGGATAAAC
Source organism: Bubalus bubalis (assembly GCF_019923935.1). Lineage (NCBI taxonomy): Eukaryota > Metazoa > Chordata > Mammalia > Artiodactyla > Bovidae > Bubalus > Bubalus bubalis. Next base: position 45,794,408 of record NC_059160.1, on the reverse strand, counting down.
GTGGCCATAGCAGCAAAACCACTAAATGCGAACCACCAGAGCACCAGGCAACCACCTAGACTGTTTCTTAGATTCTCTGTATAAGTGATATTATGTATCTGTCTTTTCTGCCAGACTTCACTTAGCATGTTCACCTCTAGATCCATACATGTTACTACAAAAGGCATTGTTTCATTCTTTTTATGGCTGAGTCATATTCCAGTTTGTATGTACCACATTGTCTTTATCCCTTCATCTGTTGATGGACATTTAGGTTGCTTGCATGTCTTGCCTATTGTAAATAGTGCTGCTATGAACATGGGGCGCATGTATCTTTTCGTATTGGAACTTTTTTTTCCCCAAATATATGCCCTGAAGTGGGATCGCTGGATCACCTGATAGCTTGGTTTTTAGTTTTTAAGGAACTTCTTTACTGTTTTCCATAACAGCCACACCAATTTACATTCCAGGCAACAGCGTAGAAGGCTTGCCTTTTCTCCACTTCGTCTCCAATATTGACTGTCTGTAGACTTTTACTTGATGGCCCTTGTGATTGGTAGGGGGTGATCTCTTATTGTAGTTTTGATTAGCATACACAGAGGATGAGATGGCTGGATGGCATCACTGACTCAATGGAGATGAGTTTGAGTGGACTCGGGAGTTGGTGATGGACAGGGAGGCCTGGCGTGCTGTGGTCCATGGGGTCGTGAAGAGTCGGACACGACTGAGTGCCTGAACTGAACTGAATGAATAATTAGCAGTGTTCAGCCTCTTTGCATGTGCTGGCTAGCCAGCTGTGTATCTTCCCTGAAGGATGGTCTGTGTGGAACTTCAGGCAGCGGCTTCTTGACGACAGTGGTGGTGGTGGTGGCGGCAGCGGTGACGACGACTCAGGGGACGGAGCATCTGACACGCATCCAGGCGCCCTTTGAGTTCAGGCTGCACCGAGACCAGCGACGTTCCCGTGAAATTCCCAGTGTTGTGTAGGAACAGAGATTGATTTGGGAAAAAGAGAAAGAAAGATGAAGCAGAAGGCATCAACAGGTCAAGGAACTATGCGGTGTGTCAAGGAGATCAACCAGCCTGGGGTCAACAGACAAGGCCTCTCTGACCCTCAGTTTCCTCCTCAGTTGGGGATGAAGCAGAACAAGATATTCTAGGACCATCTGCTTCTGTCCACATTGTGTTCTACAGACTTTAGTTCAATAAATATGAACTGATTGACTGAGGCTTCCTTGCATTGATTGATGAGCTCAGCTGGGCTCCGGGTACCTGACCTCCTTCCCCATGAGCCCATCTCCCAGGGTCTCAGGAAGCATGTCCTCCATGGCTCCTCCTGCCTGCCCGCTGGGCTCCCATAAAGTTGCTTCCCTCAGACCCTGGAGCCCCGCAGACCCCATGGGACACCAGAGGGAGCCCATGTCGTCTGACTTGGGCTGAGCACGGGGATATTCCTACTCCAGCCCCAGGGACAAGGATGGACATGGGGCACCCGAGGGTGATTGAGAGCAGAGGGCTTGTGTGCAGGTGTGAGGAGGGTGGTCAGCCGTAAACAGAGGGGCAGAGAGAGAGCACACGCCTCACCCAGGCTGCCTTCACGTTTCACCAGGACTTCTGTAGGAACCTCCAGAATGGTCTTCCTGTGTTTACCTTGGGGCACTGCTCTGCCTCACCTGTCTATTCGCCACATGGGGCTAGAATGACTCTTAAGAATATTGATCTTAGCTCTACCTGCTTCCTCTCCTCCACAGCTGCCTATGACTCTGAGCACAGACGCTCAAAGCCTCGCTGCAGCCTAGCCTGCTGGAGCCTGTGGACCTTCCTAGGGCAGAGCTGGATGCCAGGCTCACTCCATACCCAGGAGCTGGACTGAGTGGCTTGGGGAAGTGGGCAGGGAGGAGGGAAAGTCCATCCAAGGCCATGTTCTGACCTGGCCACCCATCTGGGATTGCACCTGCCTGGACCTTCTGAGGAGTCTTCATGGGATGCCTCAGGCTCCTCCTCTCCAGGGAGGAGAGGGGAGCATCTGGGTGTGGCTGTCACCCCCATGGGCCTGCTCCACATGGGCACCGACTCTCTGAGTTTCCACGTGTGGAGCATGTGAGCACCTAACAGTTTCCCACGCCTGGAGCCCAGGGCAGGAAGCCAGAGACCTGGGACCTGGAAATGATCCCAGGACATCTCCTAAGTCCCTCCCCACGTGCTGCAGAGCTTTCTCCACACTTTTGTCCAAACCTCCCTCGGAAGAATGTCCTCACAGCCTCGGACTCCCTCTCAGCCCATGTTATCCTGAGGCTTCAACCGGTCCTCTCATTCCTTCTTGAAGATGTCAGCAGTCATGGCCATCGCCTGCCTGACCTTCAGAAATGTGAGTTCATTCCTTCATCGGTTCTTCTTCAGTTCCTGGAGAATTCCCATCCTGCACAGACTTCTCTGGGCAGGGTTTCAGGCACTGGGTACAGAACCATCCTGTGTCCACCCCATGTCCCCCCGAACCCTTAGAGCTGGACTTCATTGAGCTCAACGTGCAGCTGAGGCAATTCCATGGTGACCCGTGTCAGGTGAGATCCTTGTAGTTCTGAGCAACAGAAACTGCATCTGGCTAAGTGAGCACAGAAGAGCGTACACTGAGAGGGAAGAAGTCCAGGTCAGAGCATAGAAAGAAGTCCCAAAAGTGCACAGCTCAGGGAGGACAGGAAGCAGGACATGTCCTGCTCCAGAATCCCACAGTCTGTCCCCGGAGGTCCCGTCAGCAGGGGGCTTAGGTTCAAACACCTGGAATGTCAATGTCAAGTTCCCAAGAGACAGAATAACTTGGGCCTGGGGACAGTATCCTTGGACTAATAGTTCAGGCTGAAGGATGAGGAGGATGAATAAGTAACAGGGACCCGAACCCTGGGGGAAAGTCTCAGGTAGAGAGGCTCCAGATTGAGTGCTTCCTGGATGCACACGTGCCCTCTTCCCAGACCAACAGACATGACTCTCCTCACTCTTCTGGGTCCAAGCACCCCACACATGACAGTAAGTGCACCGCCCACTTCCCCAGCTGCAGACTAATACGAATCCTCTCCACCTGCTGCATCTTGCAGTGATGTCATGCGTGAAGGGCCCCAGCGCGATGCCAGAGCATCTCCTGGTCCTTCGGGCTCCTTTCTCAGTCTTCTGCATGTATATCATATATGTGCAGGCAACAGGGAGGTGCAGTGAGACCCCGGCCCCAGGAACATTGCTCTCCTGATACCAGTCTTCACTGGGATCCCACTCCCTGTTCCTCTCTCCTGCGGGAAATTCTCCCCTGTGCAGCCTGGGCTGGGCCATCGCTGTGTCAGCGCTGTCACCTGGGTCCTAATCAGGACCTCACTGCACCTCTGAGAGCAGGTGCTTGTCACCCCAATGGAGAGCAGGAGGAAGCAGGGCCCAGGGACCAGGAGAGTGGCTGAGGCCCCTGCCTGGGAAGGGCCATCCTGGGTGGGCCTACTGGGTGCCTTGATCCTCCTCCCTGATCCATGTTGAGCTGATTGGTCGGGAGAACGCAGGGTGTTCTGTTCCAGGAAGAAGTGAAGCAAGCATGTGGTGTTTCTGTAACACAGCTTATCCTGGGTCCAGTGCCGAGTACCCACCCCACTGGGAGCCCAGACCATGCAGCTGTCTGTCCCCACCTGCTGTCCTGTCCCCTGTGGGGAGAGGTGGGCAGGGATGTGTGTGGCACGTATGTGTCCGCTACCCAGGACCTGAGTGCCTCCGGGCAGATCCTCTGTGGACAATTTCATGTTTCTCTCATGCCTTGGTGCTGGGCATCTTTAAGATCCTGCTCCCATCTCTCAAAAATGCCTGGAAGGTCACATTAAGTTGTTCTTTTTCAAAGGGTGCTGTCCTGGACCTCATACCGGTGATGACCGCTGAGTCTGGGCAGAGCCCTCCCTCCAAAGATAGGGACATTGTTTTTGAAAGACAGCAGACGTGTTATGCCCAACCATTCTTTAACCTGATAATTAAAGAAGCTGTATATTTCCTTATGAAAACACTACAACTAACGGTTCAGATTCAGAAAATGGGGTAAAACCTGCTAAGCCACTTCAGTCGTGTCTGACTCTGTGCGACCCCATAGACAGCAGCCCACCAGGCTCCGCCAATCCTGGGATTCTCCAGGCAAGAATAATGAAGTGGGTTGCCATTTCCTTCTCCAATGCAGGAAAGTGAAAAGTGAAAGTGAAGTCACTCAGTCGTGTCCGACTCTTAGCGACCCCATGGACTGCAGCCCACCAGGCTCCTCTGTCCATGGAATTTTCCAGGCAAGAGTACTGGAATGGGGTGCCATTGCCTTCTCTGGGGTAAAACCTAGAGAGGTAAAATAATTCCCCCAGTAAGATTATTGGGCATCTCCCTACAGTGCAGCTATGTTTTTAGAAGCAAACCTCAAAAATCTTGTCATTTCTAATGTACATACTTCTGTTCATCCCTGTATTTTAAAAAGGTCTCTGCCTGGTAACTTTCCTGGTGGCTCAGAGGTTAAAGCATCTGCCTCCAATGCGGGAGACCCGGGTTCGGTCCCTGGGTTGGGAAGATCCCCTGGAGAAGGAGATGGCAACCCACTCTAGTATTCTTGCCTGGAGAATCTCATGGACGGAGGAGCCTGGTAGGCTACAGTCCATGGGGTCGCAAAGAGTCGGACACGACTGAGCGACTTCACTTGACTTGCCTGGTGGCCAGACCCCAAAGAATCTGCCCGCAATGTGGGAGACCCGAGTTCATATCCCTGGGTCAGGAAGACTTCCTGGAGAAGCGAATGGCAACCCACTCCAGGATTCTTGCCTGGAAATTTCATGGACAGAAGAGTCTGGCGAGCTACAGTCCATGGCTTCACAAAGACTTGAACACAACTGAATGACTAACACATCGCAAATGCCTAAGTTCGCTCTGCCCATATTGTTGGAATTTAGGCTCTTGCAACTTCCTTCCTTTAAATAACACTGCAGTGAACATATTTGTGTATGAAGTTTCCCCCTCATCTTTGAGGCTGTTTTTCTGGGGGTAGGCCCTGCAGGTGACATTGTTGGGGTAAAGGGAATGAGCGCTTAAAGGCTCCCTGTGTCTGACCCATCCCCCACCACCGCCCCCGGCCCCAGGTGTCCCTGCAGGCTGACTTCGCCATTGAGGTGTGGCCAAGGCCACCTATGAGCGCATGTTCACACCACCTGGCGCACAGTCTCCAGTGGCTGGATCCCAGGGCATGGACCTAATTGAACGGGGGTGTCCTCAGTCTGTGGAGGTCCTGGCTTAGACGAAAGCTGGTTCTTCTCAGCAAATTGTGTTGCTTGCACAGAGTATCTAACAATTGGTTACACTCAGATGCTGGGTTACACCCAGTCTGGGCCCAGCCTCCTCGTCAATGACAGTTGTTGATGAGAGTCTTGCCCTGTCACAGAGCTGCTACCAAGTCACTTGTGGCCCTTGTGCCCATCCTGCACCTGGCCCCAATTTCTTGGCTTTCCCTGCTTCGTTCCTTAGCTTCCTAAGTATGTCGAAGCCCCTCTAGACTTTACCTGTTTAAAGAAACACTCTTTCTCTAATTACCTAGGGTAATGTACCAGAGCCCCGATATCCACTGCCACCTTTGTTAGAAATGCACGGGGACAGAGATGCCAGCAGGTAAAATCCCTTCAGGGCCCAGGTTCTGTGTTTCTCTGCAAGTCTGACTCCTTACCTGTCCCATGCTGGCCCCCACGTGCCCCCTTCCTGGCATCCCTCCACCCCGCTTTCCCTGCACCAGGAGAAGCAGGAGAAGTCTGTGCGCAGAGAGTTAAGACCGATCCAGGGCCTTGGTCTTTCTCTAGGACTCCGTGGTGGATGGGGCGGCATGTGGTCAGCGGCCAGCTCTCCTCTTCTACATCAAGGTCCTGGAGATCGAGAGCAATGTGTAGCACATGGCCAGAGCAAGGTTTTCTTTGGGATACTGTGCTAGCCCACCTGGAGGAGGAGCGGGACCTGAAGATCACTGACGTCATCATCGGCTTCCAGGCCTGATGCAGGGGCTACCTGGCCAGGAAGTGAGTCCCGGGACGCCCACCACCAGCTCAGGGCCCCCAGCTGTCCTGTGTGGAGGCACTGAGGAAGCAGGGCCTGGCCGCCCTCACCCAGGCAGGTGTTCCCCAGGGAGGCCCACATGGCTTTCCCGTGCCCCTGCTTCCTGGATTTCTGCCTGAGGTTTAAAGTGAGCAGGTGGGAGGGGTGACTGTGCTCCGATTTTCCCTACAGAAAAACCCCTGCCTCCCACTCTTCCTCCCTGTGTCCCTTCTGTAGATGAGACACCCAGATCTGGCTGTCCCCAGAGGACCCCGAGCTCTGGGAAAGAGGCATCTTTGAGTTCCAGCAGTTCCTGTGGGGTCAGAGGCAGACTTGTGCAGGTCAGTGGGCAGGGCAGCTGCCCGTTTGCCCCTTGACTCCTCTGTGTCTGGGCTCTGGGGCTTGTGTCCTGGCCTGAGCCCTGAGCTCTGGGAAAAGGGTATCAAATGAACGTTTGCAGGATGTGGGCTGCTGACATTCTCCCACCAAACACAAATACCTGAGTTGCTGGAACAAAGTGCCCACGTCTCCCCTCCTCTCAGCTCCCTTATCTGCAAAACACATCAGATACATAACAGTTGGCTTTAAGAACAAACTATGGTTGGCTATCCTCATGGAATAATCTCCTGTCCCTCCCTCAAAACCCGAGGGGTGGGGACCATAATGGCCCAGGGACATTTCCAGGGGTGAAGCAGCCCTGAGGGAAGGGCAGGCGGGCCTCCATGGGGCATCCAGGTCCATTGCAGTCACTTCTGCTTGAAGCAAACCGAGAAGTTCACCAGCAGTCCAGCTGCAGGACTCTCAGACTATGGGAACTTGACCTGCATTTCTTCATCTGTGAAACGGAGCCTGCACTCCAAGACCTGAGTGAGATTCAACAGGAAAGGCGTGGACGGTGCGATCACAGCGCCTGCCACACGTTCAGCCCCCGTCCACAGAGGATCTTTGCTCAGAAACCAAAGGGAGACAGGGCCAGCTCTCCATTGCAGACCTCTCTGAGTCGCCAGGACACTGGTTTTCTGATAAAAGTCTTCCATTTGGAGAGAAAAAAATCTGTTGTCAGGTGGAGATAAGCCGAGATAGAAAAAGGCAGCGTGCTCTCAGCCCTTCCCACGAACTTCTGCATCCACCTTATGGCAGTGACCACCAAGGCTGGGCCTCCTCATGTGGACTAAATGCACTAGTTCCGTCTCTGCCAGCAGGGCTAAGTCTAGAGGGATCTGATCAAAAGGGATGGGGGGAAGCGCATGGACAGAGTGTCTGAGGGGTGGCCTTAGGCCCCTCTTCTAGGTACCATGGGAGGAAAACAGGAAACAGTGGACTCTAAGGCGAGGTCACGGAGGGCTTCTCAGAGGAGGTGGTGCCAGATTTGGGCTTTGCAGAAAGCATTTCTCCCAGTTGGATGCAGCAGGTTTCCCTGGCAGAAGAACCTAGAAGTGTGAGTGAATCCTAGAAGCCACCTGGACCTGGCCCTCAGCAGCAGAGTGTGAGCAGTATGCACTGAGCAGCTGGGCTGTTCCAGGACTGTACCTCATGCTGGTGGCACGAAGGTGAACGAGGCAGGCAGGCTGGTGAGTGTGGGGTTGGAGGGGTGAGAAGATGGAATCAGAGGGTGGGGAGTGATTTGCCAAGGGACTCACGGTGTGTTGGTGGCAGGTCTTTGTTCATGGACCTGAGACCGAGTGGACTGTGTCAAGAAGGATGTGGAATGTCAGGACTGGGCTTCTTTCTATAAGGAGGTAGAAATAGTCCCAGGGCGGGGCCTGGTGGGCAGAGTGTTTGTTTGACTTGAACCACTAACAAGTGAGGGTTTTGCTTTCACTTTTGCTTCCCAGAGTATATCTAGGCACAGAGGGTGTGTGTGGTCATTGCAGAGATGCACAGCTGGCGGCTGCATCTGCACAGCTGAGAACGTCTGGATCTTGTTCACACTCAGCCAGAGGAAAGCCCATGGGTAAGCAGAGGGGAGGGACCCTGCCCATCTCCCCATCCTCAGGATGAATGTCTGAGAAAGGATGATGTCACTAGTTGACAGAAGATGGAAACTGGAAGCGCAGAGAGGTGAGGTCATGGCCGAGGCAGCAGGTTAAGCAGGGGCAGAGCCTGGATGTGGAGGCAGGTGTGTCTGAGGACTTCCTCCCAGCCGAGGGCCCCTAAACAGAGCAGAGGGAGGGCCACAGCTGCTCAGGTGGGCTCAGCTCAGGGTGTGGACTCCTGAGACATGAGCGGCGACCCCAGAAGGAAGGTGGGTGTTGGGTGTGCTTAGTACTTTGGGAAATTGGAGGAAGCAGAGAGGGTAGAGGAGGACAGGGGAGTCAGCGCCTCCCCTCCTATGGCCTGGCCACCTTAAAGCTGTCCCCAGGGTGCTAGGCTGGGGCTGATGGGGGAAAGGGGATTTTTTTCAGTTACAAGGAATCAAGGTTTGTTGAAAAACCTTGCCTCTGAGAGCCAGGCTCAGTGCCAGGCCCTGGGGGACATTGCGGCCTGGAAATAGACAGGAAACCAAGTGGGGAGTCAAAGGGCGTTGGCTTCCTGTGTTTGCCAGGCCCTCTGCTCAGGATGTGGGTGATGGGAGGTCCTGTGTGGGGAAGGTGGCGCTGCTGGAAGATGTGAGAAGGGCTCACTGCACAAGGTCCACATACATCCCGCTGTTGCAATGTTAAGATAAAAAGCCGAACTCTACACACATCAGTATAACAGGAGGGGCATGAGCTTAGATCTATGTTTTTTACCGGCAGAGACAACCCTAGAAACGTTGGGGAATTAAAACCACATTCCCACCCTGCCCTTGCACCCATGTCCAAAGGCCTGGACTTGGCCTCCTCTCTGCCCACAGCGAGCTGTGTGACTCTGGGCAAGCTATCTTCTGGGGAATTGTTTGTTCTATTCTCTTACTAAGTTTTTTAAAGCTGATTTCCATTTTCTCTGTGGGTGCAGATGTTTTTTCTGACCTGGTTTATGGGATCCTTGGCAATTTTAATTTCCAAGAGTTCAGTAGGTCAGAATTTCCATTATATCTTGTGGAATGTGTGTATTTAGAAAGGTTTTCTCAAATCAATGTTATTTTTAATGCTTCCTTCAGTCCCTTCAGTTTCTTCTCTCTGGTGCACGTTGGATCCATTTGAAAGATTGATTGATTAGGATCTTTAGTTTCTTCTCCATTCTCTTCCTCTTTCTCCCCTTCTCCCCTCCCTCCCTTTCTAATTTTAACAGGGGGAACTGGGGTTGTGCTGTGTCACCGAGAGGCTGCTTGTTTCATGTCCCCATAAGGGGTCCCACCCCTCATATTTTGGCCAGGCTGCGCCCAGGAGGGAGGAGGGTGTCCAGAGGCCCTGGACAGGAGGAGCAGCAGAGAAGAGACAGGGCCCCTGATGATGCGGGAGGGTTCTCAGACCTGGAGAAACTGAGCAAAAAGGGACCATGACCAGGAAAGTGCGGCCTTCAAGAGGAGCTGGAGAGCAACTGGGGGAAGGTGGCAGAGGGAGGCTTGGAGCTGGGCCGCCATGGACAAGTACCCCATCAGGCGGTGAGGCCAGTGGGGAAGCACATGTCGTGGGGAGGGGCAGCCTGTGCCAAGTGAGGTGTCAGTCTCGAGCAGCAGGCCCTGTGGATACAGAGAATATGAGGAAGACAGGAGCTGGGGCAGTCGGGAGGGTCCAGGTGCTCAGCCAGGGACTTTCTTAACGCCCCTTTCCTTTTCCAGGGAGGGTGACTGCAGGCACAGGAGGGAGATGGTTGGGGAGAATCTGTCTGCCCACAAGGAGGGAAGGGATGCATGACTGGCCATGCAGCTGGGCAGGGACAGGCTTCTCCAGGGTCCTCCCCTCTCCACCAACAGCCTTTCCAGAAAGGGACCAATCAGAGGCTCACAGAGGAGGAAGCCCTGGATAGGAATCCGGCAGAGGAAGCACTATCAGCATCCACACCCATCTGAGGCCCCAGACAAGGGTCAGGACCAGGCCAAGAATGGGAGGGAAGGATGGAAGGATGAGGTCGAGGATTCAGATGCATTTACAAAGTTTTGGCATCACCCAGGATCCAGCCCTTTCTGCCGAAGCCCTCCTCTTCTCTCTGCCTTGGCTCTTGGTCCTCGTGTTTCATGATGTCATTTGGCTGCCCTGGCTCCTGGGTCATGCAGCTTCCAGGCAGAGAGGGTGGCGCAGGACCAGCCAGCTCTCTTCTCCCACCTGCTTCAAGGTAGACCTGCCTGTGTGAATTCTCTCCCATGCACATAAACAGTGCCTCCAGCCTCCACCATCAGGCACACTCCATAGTAAACAAGTTACTCTTCCTGAAGGACAACCCCAGGCATCACAGAGAGAAGGTGATAGAAAGATTCTAGGATGGGAGCTCAGGTGAGGGGATTTGGGGGAGGCTGTAAGGAAATGGGGGCTTCCCTGATAAATCAGTTGGTAAAGAATCTGCCTGCAATGCAGGAGACCCCAGTTTGATTCCTGGGTTGGAAAGATTCCCTGGAGAAGGGAAAGGCTACCCACTGCAGTACTCTGGCCTAGAGAATGCCATGGACTCTATAGTCCGTGGGGTTGCAAAGAGTTGAACATGACTGAGAGACTTTCTCTCACTCACTAAGGAAATGGGTCCACTCTAGCTTAGGTGACACAGAAAATGAGGGGCACTTCTATCAGTGGGAGTCTTGGTAACTCATCTATGGAGAGGGGAGACCAGAGTGAGCATAAAGGTGTGACTGGTAAAGAAGGAGCAGTCATACTTTTCATCCAAGGGAGGGGGTGTGGTGTTGATGGGACGAAGTGATGGGTGTTTGCTGTCTCCTTCGCGCCTGCTCTCAGAGTGACCCTGTGTGAGGCTGGAGTTCTGTGAGAGCCTTTACATTCAATGGGAGAAGAGCATCACCCTATTGTGATACCAGGCCAGCCTTGGGATGTCAGGGGTATTCTTTCCTTCTCAGTCCTTTATAATGGTCACGTAAATAGACAAAAGGGAATATATCCATTGATTTTAAGACTCCTCTTATTATTAAATTCAATAAACAGTGAAATATTTCCCACTGCACTTACTCCTCTTTGCAGCATAGCTACCTTTTGTAAGCTTTATGTCTCCCTTCTTAGCCACACTTGATATAAACTCTTCTCATTGAATTGTTATGAACTCATGGCCTTTCTCAGACTCAACTTGGCCCAATGAAACATGATCATAGTATTCACTTTCCATCATCAGCAGCATTATTATATGTGAGTTACATTAAAGTTGCTCAGTCGGGTCTGACTCTTTGTGATCCCATGGCCTGTCAGAGGAGCCTGACTCCTCTGTCCATGGAATTCTCTAGACCGGAATACTGGAGTGGGTAGCCATTCCTTCTCCAGGGGATCTTCCCAGGGCTCGAACCCAGGTCTCTCACACTGCAAGCAGATTCTTTACCATCTGAGCCACCAGGGAAGCTCATTTTATGTGGGTGCCCCTTCTAAATGCTGCTCTGAACATTTCCGAGAGAATCTTTGCCTTTGGGGGTGTATAGTTGCCAACCTGTGGATATAGATGCCGACCTGTGGAACGGACCTCCCCTTCAAGGAGTCTCGCTTCCTTTGAGTGGGCAGAAGCCCATGGGTGCACGTGTTTGTGGGCAAGGTGCTGCTAGATGATGGATCTGTTTAAGGCCACAGGGAACTGTGATTGTCCCGGTTCACGTGTATGGTCATCCCTCCTTTTCCTGAGAGCTTGGCTTCATCATCACACACATGTCTGCCAAACTGACAGTTGTCACATCGGGTGTCGGCTTACTTCTTATTGTCTCTCAATCCAATTGCTTCCACCAGTTTATGTGGTGGCGCCAGAAATCAACCCATTCTCATGGGTTACTAACTACTATGAAGTGACTTCTGCTTTTATAAAATTAAAAACATCCAAAATGCTAAATGCATATGTTTAAAACAAATCCGTTTATACAGAGGGTTCTGCACACCGTTCGTAGTAAAAATCACTTTCAGTTGTTTGCTTTTTCTTTAGTTAATTAAGCAATATCCTTAGATAACATCCTTACTTACAGGGTCATTGAGAGAAGTAAAAATAAGTGAATGCTTGAGAAGCACTTAGAATGCTGCCTGGTGCAAAGTGGGAAGTCGTCAACCACAATAGCTAATAAACATTAAGTATCATATTTTTCTTTTCCTAATTTAAAAAGTCTGATACTCTTTACTTACTTCTTACCAGGGAAGATAATGTTTTCAGTTATTCTTATACTTTTTCTTATATCCGTCCCTATTTTCTCCTAATATCATTATATCACTAATCTTACATCTTCTCTTAGAAAACTTTGTGGTTATATGCACTTTATTTGTGCCATTGTTTCTTAGGCCCTCAGGTTCAACTGGTGTTTCTTGATTCCCCACTGTGTAAAATGAGACCTTCTCTTTCTCCCTTCAGTGCTTCAGCTCCCAACTTCTAGAAGTGTGATTTAATGTTTATATTGATTGACAGCAAATAAATTAAGTTCTCATATTTAAATGCTTTGCTCTAAAAGTTAAAAGTCAAAGAAGAGAATTTACATTTTTGTGATGTTTTAAATATTTTCTCTTGAGTAACTTGTATTAATACTATGTATTTGCACATACATTTTGGCATAGCTTCAGTTTTTTCTGATGTTTGGAATTGCCTTTGTTTTCACCCCTTGCACTGTCTATCTTCAAATTTCCTCCATTTCTTTGCACAAGTGCCTCATATGATACCGAGTCCCCTGTCCCCACAGACTCTGGACTTTTTACCCCATTCTGAACTGGTTTCTCTCTAGATCTGCCGTGTGCCCAGCTGTGATCCTTGGATTCCCTTCTCTCTGGGTTGATGTTCCTGATTCCTGGATCACATTCAGGAATCTTTCTTTCTCTTGGTTATCCTTTGCATCATCTCACACACACACACACACACACACACATTTCTTTCCCTTTGCATCTCACTCTCATGTAACTTGCTAAGGAACGATTGTGAATAGCAGCGTTTCTATTCTCCATTTAGCTCCATTTCTTCTGTCATTTTAAAAGAATTTCTAGAAGCTTTTTTTGACCTTCTTTTCCAATCTTTCTTTAGACTTATTTGGTAAACACTTATTAATTTCCAAGATTTTTTTTTGTCTGTTTCAATTTTTCCCACTTCTCAGTGCATCTCATTTTATGAATAAAAATCCTTTCTAATTGACTTAACGACCTGGGTTCAAGTTTTAAAAATTATTTTCTTCCTTCAGAATTGTCCAACCATCTCTTCTGGTGTCATTTCTCATCTGTTAGTCTAAGTCATCTTTTCCACATTGTCATCGTTTCCATGTATCTAATCCTGGATGACCCATTCATATTTAAGAGGGAGTAGAGTTGACTGGTAAGCTGCCCTGTAGAGTGCTTGCCTGAGGACCCCTAAATTCCAGAATACAGAAATATTTTTTCTGGAGTCTCTGAATTAAGATATTCCTCCGTCTGGTGTGGAGTTGGGTGAATATGTGATGGGATGTGGGTTGCTGGGACTATCCCCTGCTTTCTCCTCTGTGTCACTCTCATTTTGCTCTAAGCAAGCATTCCTCTCGCCTGTACACCTTCTCTCCATTTCTTTCCTCCACTCCTCTTTATTCAGCAGTCACTTCTTCATCCACTCAGTCTTCAAACTATTGCTGAAGACTCTGGGCTCCTGTTGCCCACAGTCCTGGCTTTATATTAGCAGCAGAGCACCGAGAGGCGAGGTATGGGCTCTTGAGCCCAGTAAGTGGGTTGAAACCTAGTCTGTCATGGACAAGATTTCTGACCTTGGGCAAGTCACATAACATCTATGAAAAAAGGAGGGGAGTTGGTGTACATATCTCAAGGGTTACTGGAATGATCCAAATTATATTCAGTGAAGTCTTAGATCAACTATCCGTACAGAACGAAGACCACAAGCACAGAGACGCCTCCTATCAGTAGCCATTATTACAACTGTAAGCACGTTTCCTATCATTTCGGTCAGGTCTCAGAGGAGGAGCTGATAAATGCACTTTGTCTTCTTACAATACTGCTGAATGTAATCAACATTTGCTTTCTTCCATCATCTACCAAGACAATGTAATCCCAAACAGAATTAAAAAATTGTCTCTCAATAAAGATCTGTTTTGAAGTAGAGACTTCTGAGAATTGGCAAGATTAAAAGAATTGACACTGTCATATATGAATATAACTGTAATCAATTGGTGCAATTTTTTGGCACAACAGAGTGACTCTAGGTATGAAAATATTTAAAATGTTTAGAGCCCTGACCAAATCATTCTACTTCCAGAAACAGCTTAAGGACACAGTCTCAAGTACAGGCAAAGTTTCATACAAGAAGAGTGTTCTTTACACTATTATTTACACAGACAATTAGAAACACCCCAAAGTGCCACAGTCAGGGGAGGACCGCAGAGAGGACTGGGCACCATCCAGGTCCTCAGCTGCCCAGGGCAGGGCTGCAGGGAGGGGCTTGTGGGAGAAAGGCTCCTGCAGAAGGAAGGAGGATGTGGGCTGTGGGAGCTGCAGCACCAGAAACTTTATCAAGGCAGAGATTCAGGCACAGGGAGCAAGACATCATTTTGGAATAAAAAGAGTCATTTACCAATTAACATATATCCCCAGGTAAGTATGTTTGTATATTGTTGAGAGTACAGCATAGTTATCATTAACCTGCTATTTGAATCAGAAAGACTTGGGTTCAAGTCCAGACTCTGCACCAGCATGGAGTCTTGGGCTGACCCATGTTTCGGTGAGTTTCAGGAGCCTGCACATCACAGACACTGAATCAATAGTAGTTACTACCAATTAGTGGCACAGGTGTCCCGACCTCACATAGTTCCCAGAGTATTCCTTTCTATGCTCCTTTCTATGTGTTCTGTCTCTGGTTTTACTGCTCCTATAACCTCACAGATGGCTGTCTCCTGTCTGATTACCTTCTCCCTGTGCCCCAACAGGAGAGCAGGACTCTGACTCAGCTTGGAAGGAGCTGTAGGAGGTGAGTGACTTTTCTTTACTAACAGCCAGCAGAGTCCAGGGGACAGGGAAACGCAGAGGGTCAAGTCCCTGATGGCATTGGTGGCCGTCCCAGGGGAACCCACCAGAGGCCTCCCCCTCGCTGTTCCCTGCAGCCGCTGGCCACTCGTGATCTAGCCCGTGATCTAGCCCGCAGTCTGTTTTCTCTTCCCCAAGGGTGAAGCCACACCTCCTTCCAGCCTGACTTGGACCGGTGAGCCGAAGGGACATCCCCGAGACCCTGCTGCTGCCATCATGGTCTCGATAGACCTCTTTTACTGCTCAGGTAGTCAGCTGTCTCTTGTCTGGCTGGTTTCCACTTGTGATCCAGAATTGAGGGTGGTGCCTCCAGGCTGAGACAACCCACAAAGGAATCAAAAACCAAGAAGGGGGTGGCTAAGCATTCCGGAGTCCTCCAGAGAGGCCAGGGGAGCCCCCTGTGTTCGAGGTTCTATCCGTACAGCCTCAATCCCAGCCCTCTCCTCAGGGCACCAGAGCACGGTGTCTACTTCCTCCTCCACTGCCATCCAGCAAGGGACTCAGAAGTGAGGCCAAGACAGCCCATGGTGAGGGGGACAGCTGATAGGGATCCCCAAGGTCAGGCGGGAGAAGGAGGGGAGGCCCCACAACATCCCTGGAGCTTCTCCTGCCCTCTCCCTTGCTCCAAGCCTCCTTGTGCTCCCAGACCCTGGGGTGTCACCACAGAGGCTGTTTCCTTCAGTTCTTACCCTGCCACCCCCCTCCACCTCAGCCACTCCACAAGGGTTAGGGGACCCTGAATTGAACTCAGGTCAGGACTGTGCCACCTCAGTCCTCAGGGAGGGGTGGTCAGAGCTTTAACATATGAACTGGGGCAGAGGGGACACATATGTTCCACCCATAATACCAGGGACCTTTGGTCAGGAAGATGGACCTTAAACCCTTTCAGTTCAGTTCAGTTCAGGCGCTCAGTCGTGTCCAATCTTTGCAACCCATGGACTGTAGCATGTCAGGCCTCACTGTCCATCACCAACTCACAGAGTTTACTCAAACTCATGTCCATCTCATCCTCTGTTTTCCCCTTCTCCTCCCGCCTTCAATCTTTCCCACCGTTAGGGTCTTTTCAAATGAGTCAGTACTTCACATCAGGTAGCCAAAGCATTGGAGTTTCAGCCTCAGCATCAACACTTCCAGTGAATAATCAGGACTGATTTCCTTTAGGATGGACTGGTTGGATCTCCTTGCTGTCCAAGGGACTCTCAAGAGTCTTCTCCAATACTATAGTTCAAAAGCATCAATTCTTTGGTGCTCAGCTTTCTTTATAGTCCAACTCTCACGTCCATATATGACTACTGGAAAACCATGGCTTTGACTAGACAGACCTTTGTTGGCAAAGTAATATCTCAGCTTTTGAATATGCTATCTAGGTTGGTCATAACTTTTTCTTCCAAGGAGCAAGCTACTGAATGCCATTTATATTCCACCACAAATTCTTCTAATTTTATTCTTTTTTTTTCCATCTAGAGAGTGAAACTGTTTTTCAAGTTGTTGTTGAACATTCCCAGGTCACAGAAAAGAAACTGACTGTCTTACTCCGAAACTGGAAGATATTTGTGGTTAAGGCCAATATACCCAGGTAACATGCATGGGTTTACCAAGAATGTGACTCGATCCCTCGCCCCAGGCTAGGTTCCTCCTGGCAGGGACACCTCCTCCAGGCAGCATCCTGTAGTTGGAGTCAAGGATGTTCCTTCTCAAGATCCCAATAGCAGTGTTTCCTTTATGGCATTTGGTGGCAGTGAATGGCCTCGTGTGGTGAAGAGATGAAACCTGCTACAGGGGCAGGTTATGTGACCTTGGACGTGTGACTGAACTACTCTCTGCCTTAGTTTCTTCATCTGTTCAGTTTTATTGTGCAGACACTGAGATCATGCATGCAAGGTGCTTTGCATGATGGCTGACACAGAGTAGGTGCTCAATTAATATTACTTTAAAAAAACTTCTTGGGAAGAGATAGGGGCCAAAGATCTTTTTCCTAGAGAGGAGGACAAAGCAGGGCTCACTTTTGATCAAGTCAGTAAATCCTTCCAACATCCTTTTGTGTTGCCGGGGATTCTGACTAGAGTCTTCCCTGACTTAGGAACTGTACCAACCCTGCAAGATCCAGCTGGTCCATATGACAGAGAGGCGAGACAGGAACTGGGTGGAGCTGGTGGGGTCCTGGCTCTAGTCCTGCCCAGCTGTGGGGCTCTGGGCTTATGTCTTGGAGCCCCAGATCTGTGTGTCCAGTGGGAATAGCAATTCTATCTGATAGACTATGGTGATGGCCTCAGATGAACTGCAGGTCAGAGGTGGGGAAGCAAATGCAATCACTCTCGTCCAAAGGCCCAGGGAGGCCTAGACCAGGGTGAGACCCAGGGTCAGGGTAGAGCAGAGGGTCCAGATTGGAGGACGAGTAGACAGGGTTGGGCAACAGGACCAGAACTAGAGTGAGGAGAGTGGGCCCCGAGGACACAGAAGTGAAGGGTCTGTGACCCTAGCAGAGGTTCCGGGAGTGGGAGGGGGGACATTTCTTTCTTCCCTGATGGGATCCCCTCATGTGGGCTAGAGGGCCCTGGGTGGTCATGTCCTCCACACCCTGCCTGGGACCTGGGTTCTCTCTCCATCTGGGACCCTCTTCTAGTCCACGTGGAGCGGCCCTGACAGTGGGAAAGCAGTGTGGCTCAGTGAGCCCTCCAGGGTCACAGTGAGTGGCTGCGATTGCGTGTCATTTGAGGGATTCTGAGGAGCCTCATGCATCCCCACTGAGGAGGAGAACAGTTCCACCACCAGCTGTGCAAGTGTCGGTCTCTTCAGGACTAACAATTCAGATGCGTGATTCCTCGAGTCTCTCGAGTCTTGGAGAGGGTCTATAAAGGTGCACATGGCCTTGGGGTGCAGGCACGCTTACCAGCTGACATGCAACATCCGAGAGGCCAAGGATGCTGGGTGATGGGTCAGAGTCAGTGAGGTGAGCTGGAGAGTCCCAGGAACCAGGGCTCACAGCACATCTCCTGCTTCCCTGTCAGGTGGGGAAGTGGATGGACCCAGTGACTATTCAATGGAAAGATCAAGGGCACAAGCCTTGGAAGAGAGCAGATGCCAGGCAAAATGATCTTTAAGGTGCCTTCTAGCTCTGACTTTTGGTGGGTTTGTTTTTTTTTTTTTAAGTATGCAGAGTTAGCCAACCTGCAAAATCTGAGCACACAGTCCCCAGGACTGTCCTTACATTTAACACCAGTAGCACGTTAGGGGGTTCCCATAATCACCATCGGGTTTGAGAATTCCCTAGAAGGATTCTCCGAGCTCACTGAAGATGTCGTCATCCCGGTTATGGTTTATTACGGGAAAGGATGCAGTTTCAGCCACGGGGCAAGTCTAGGCGGGTTCCACACACAAAGCTTCCGTGTCCTCAGGATGCTTTCCAGCCTTGGATTCAGTGTGTGGCAGGACACACAGGGCTCTGTCTGCCAGGGAATCTCACCCACTTAAAAACAAACTATCCTAACTTGTGGTCTCCAGCTCTTCCCGGCAGTCAGACTAATGCCCTGGAGTCCAGCTCCTCCAGAGGTCAGAACTGATACCACGTGACCCAGAGGCCCCATCACGAAAGTCACCTTTTCTGTTTGTCCAGTGGCCAAAGGCCCAGGAGATGAGGACACTCCTATCAGCCAGAATATTCTAGGGGCTTAGAGACGACTTCCCAGAATCTAGGGCTAGGAGCAGATTGGCCTCCTCACTACACTAAGGTTCACGAGTGAAGGGTTTTCTGCTCCATAAAACAGAATACAACCTTCCCAGCCTGTTTTACAGCAAACAAACTGTCTTAATTCCTGACCTTCATTATTACTGGGAGGAGGCAAATGCAGTATATGAGTATCTGAACAGGCTGAAAACAAACTGAGTGTAAATGACCCAGACACACTCCAACAAGACCAGGGACGGAAAGATTTTGGAGGAGATTGCTGTGATGAACAGGACATGAAGAAAGACACAGAAAAGATCCATGCTTTTGCAGACAACGTTGACAAGGTACACAAGGACTGCACGATTTCCAATGTGGTGGCCCACTCCACTGGCGCTGTGTCTGGCATCCTGAGCATCGTTGGCCTGGCTCTGGCACCTCTGACAATGGGGGCACTCTGTCTCTTCGCCACTGGGTTAGGGCTGGGCATAGCGGCTACTGTGACCAATGTGTCCACCATTATCGTGGAAAAAGTAAACACGTCGTCAGCAGAAACCGAAACCATTCAACTGCTTCGTCACAGGGAGAGATGGAAGGTAATCGAGGATATCAATGAAAGGAAAGTTCATATTAATCTTGCAAAAAATATTCATCTATTTCCTAAAATCATTGGGAATACGGCCAATTCATCAAGGTGATCAAAGGCAGCCCTGCCTTAACAGCCCAAGTCAAGTCTCATAACCAATGGGAAAACCTTCATTCGTGGCAGCTTTCAGGTGCCAAAAACTTTTGGCGGCATGGCTTTTACAATGGCCAAAGGAGCCCGTATCGCTGGATAGTCATGTCAAGTATGGCCTTGTGATAGATGGGCTTCCTGGTCAAAGAGTCAATACATTTACATGATGGAGCAAAGGCAGAGTCAGCTGAAAAGCTGA